>NC_053120.1:16369096-16441998 GCF_010015445.1 Perca fluviatilis
CTGCCAAAAGCATAAACGGGTCCATCCAAAGGTTAGTGCAAATCGAAAGAAATAGTGAACTGTTGAAGCGCATGTTTTTGTACAAGTAAAACCATAAAAGTTCTTCATTCAATATTTCAGAAGTGACAAATATAACTTAAAAAAAAGTCAGAATTTGATTGAACTTTTTGCTGTTGTTAATCTTGTTACATTGTTTTAAATGGTCAATGTGTCTTTTTTGATTCCTTGTAGAAAGGGATTGTTTTTAAAGTGGATCCCACTTGGTGTTTTTGATTGTGCTTGCTTAAGAAAACGTTACAATTCATGGAGTCATTTCATAACCTAAAGCAACAATGTAGAGAGTCAATGGTTTGACTTGACACACCATTCTTGAACTTTGTGAGAGTAAATACGGATAACAAGTGTCTGACTGTAGAAACCCTTGAGAACACAGTTTACTCAGGAACCACAGAAAGGTTCCCTTCACAGAGTACATGAGTGAAATGTATTTTAGAGCCCTTCCGTACATGAATATATGTTATTTTACATATTAACACCATTCTTGTTTTGTGTTAATGCGAGCTTCAGTCTTTCTTCTTTATAAGGTTTTAGTCATTTGGGTTTTGAACTTATACACGCTGACTTCTAGTGAATGAACCGTAACCTTTCAGTATTTTACGCAATAAAGACAACTATCTATATGATCGCTGATTGCACTGTGTGCTGGATGAGCACACACAAAACCGGTTTGATCCTGTCTTAACCTCAAATGATCTTTCTGGGTTTTTCTCCCTCCAGCCTCGGACAGCACCCAAAGGCCCGCAGCCTCTGAACCTGGGCCAGAGGGTGATTGGACGCAACAGTGACGGCTGGTACTACCACTGTACCATCATCGGCATGGCAACGCAGACGTTCTACGAGGTCAACTTTGATGATGGCTCATACTGTGACAACCTGTTCCCAGAAAACATATTAGTGAGTGTTCTTACAGCTTAGACACCTACCTGTACAATTCTTTTTCTTTCTTTTTTTTCAAACCAGGAGGAAATATTCCAGCAACTTTTATGTACTTTATAGCTGGAGTGTCTTTGCAAATGGAAATATAATAACATGTGAATTGAAATAACCTTTAATGACTCACTGCCACATGTTAACAAACATTACTGTAATAACATTAAATCCTCAAAGGATTAAGTTCACGTATAAAAATATGCAAGAACTATATTCAAGTAATATAATACTGTAAAATAACAACACTTTTAAGAATTGAATTGTGCATAAGTGGAAAGTCTTCAAGCAAACTTTATTGAACAGGGAAAATTCTGTAGTAGATTTTATTTAATGTTCTTCATTTTGTCTGTTAGTTGCCGTAGGTCAATTTCTTGTAATTTTCTCTGTAAATCAGGGGTTAATGAGCATTGTAAAAGACAAGTGTTGAGTAAAATGACACAAGCAGATCTCTTTATTGACATTTTCTGCCATTCTTCTCTCCGTCTCCTCTACATACTCTATTCCTCTTCATCTTGTTTCTCTTCCTCCGCCCTCCTTCTTCAGAGTCATGACTGCCTGCGTACCGGTCCTCCTGAGGTGGGGGAGTTGATTGTGGTCAGCACGACTGAGGGTCAGGTCGTCAACGCTTCCTTTGTCAGACAGCACACCCACAAGTCCTACCAGGTGAGGAAAAACGCAACTGTTGTGTGATCAAAACTCCACAGTCAACTAGAGGTAGAGAATCTGATTTGTGGCTAGAAAGTCAACAGATTTAAAAAATAAATACATTACAGGTTAGATTCGTGCATCGCACAATTGATAGGTGAATGTATGTTTAAAAAAGTAATAGAAAACAATCCCATTCCTGAGCAGCTGCTGTTCAAAAGTCTTCAAGCAATGTTTGTAATCCACAGCTGCAATGTGTGTAAATGTATGAACCTTTCCAAGTAAAATCGAACTATTGAAAACATTTCTAAATACAGTTTTACTAAGATGCGGTGCAGATAAAACTGTTAAGGGAGTACTCTGTGAGCAATGGCATCAAATACATATTTCATCTGATGCTCTTCTGCAGAGTGACTTGAAGTAATTCTTTGCTTCCCTGTGCTTAGGTTCCCCAGTTCTGGTATTTATCAACAGCTTGGCTTCCCTTCTAGATTATGGCAGAGCATTTTGATACAGTGTGGCATTAAAACATAAAGTGGAGGGATTTAGCATCACTGGTACATGCTGGGGAATTTATTGGGCAAATATGCAGTGCTTACAAAGTGGAAAATGCAGAATTGAAAAAGATGATTCTAGGACTGGTGTCAGCGGAGACCATCTTGAAAGTCACTTACATACATAGATGCAGGAATGGATTAGCAGACGAGGACAAGTGAGATTGTTAATCGAGATGCTGGTTTTGTGAGCACATCTGTAAGTGTTTTTCTGACGCATGTAACACATGTACACACAGAACAGGCATATTTTATTGTTTTTGGAGGCTGCATCATAACCTAAATATCAATTGCTGAACAAGCTATTAAACCCTGTCTGGCTCATGCAGTCTGTCTGTATTAAAACATCAGTTAGATACTTTAATGTGGGAAATATTGAACCAGCTCTCCAGAGTGTATTTTGCATTCAGTTTGAAGGTGAGCTCAGAGAGACTTGTTTGTTTAGTTTCTTGTTGTTGCCTCCCCAGATGGCATATGCACCACAAAGACTTTCTTGTCTGTTTTTCCAATGAATTCCTCTTCAGGAAGTAAATCAGTGTCATATCTTTCTCTGCTCCCCTCATGTCCCTGCGAAGCCCGCTGGCTGCAGTACTGAGAGTCCTGTTAGAGACCAGGAGCTCTGTTACAATGAATTAAAAACAAGCCTCCAGCTGGTCACTATGTCAGGGCCACAACCCTGACCTTGTCCTTTCCCCCCTTATTTTTTACTTTTAAAACGCTCCGCTGATGCTCTTGTCCAGTCAGTTAGCAGCTTCAGGGTTCAGTGCCACGGTCAAGGACGTTTTGGTGGTTGTTGATGGAACCATTTGTTATGGCTGGGGATCCCATTTGTGACTTTCGGGCTACAAGTTTGTATTTTTGCTCACTAAGCCACCCTGCTGCTCTTTTCTTCAATACCTGAAGTGTTGCCTTCTGCTATGTGAACAATGTAGTATCCTGCCTATAGTTGTTATTGGTCACATCAAGTCCGTGTATTTGGACATTTTTAATCTTCTTCATGTGTGCCCAGCTGTGCTGTCAACTCTCAGTAGATAAACCAGTTGGAAATATGAGTTTCTTAATCCTGTGTTTTTATTATATCTGCCCAGGTTGAGTTTCTGGACCAAAGTCAGCTGATACTAAAACACTCCGAGATCCATCAGCTTGACCAGGAACTGCCCAAGAGGGTCCGAGCCAGACTGGTGAGTATATTACTGAAATCGGCTTTCTATTGTAAGTTTGTCACGATACCAGAATTATAAACTTCGATACAGTACTAGTATAAAAAACGATACCGCTTTCGATACCACAGCAAAAAGGGTAAAAAAAAAAATAAAAAATAAAGTCCCATGCACACAAAATTGGACAATTTCTTTTTTTTATTACCAACCTGCACACGGTGCTGGTACAGAAAAATTCACTGGTGGGTTTGTTGCTGGAGAGAATGCCGTATACAGCTACAGGTTGAGGGCCAGTTGATTTTCTTCTCAGTTTAATCCGTGCAGGTTGAAAATCTGATTGTAGATCTTTTTGTTTTAATAACTTTTGGTACTTTTGACACTATCGAATGTATAATTAACAGATATTGTATCGTTTTAACAGCTTTTCAACCTTATTTTAGTGTGCTCACACACCATACATGTTGTTATATTATATAAGAAGAAGAAGACACTTTAGTTCGTCAGATATTTGGCTTGGTTGACAGATTTTATAATTGGTTGCAGAGGCAAATGATAAGAAAGAGCAGCCCAACAATAGCTTGTATTGTTCAATAAAAGGACATTTAAGTAGTTGCAAATTAAACAATTATTTCAATCCAACTCTCTGCAGCCCACAGAGGATAAAGGCTTGTTTGTGGGCCAATATGTGTAGGTTGTTTTTCTGCTTAAACATATCTGAAAAACTTAAACTGGCAGATATTGTTTTGACAATTTGCACGCATCATCCAACCATGGACTGGCTTGGTACAGCTATCCAGTGAGCTAAACATACTTCCAATAAAGTTTGAAGGCAGCATGCCTTTTGAAGATTTAACTGGAAGAAATTATGCAACTGGCCAAACAGTATTTTAACAAACAAAAAAATGATAGGGATTACAAAAAGATCAGAAACAATAATTATACAAATCATATTGTAAAAATGAATAAGTAAAGTAACAAGGAGACTAGAATCACTAAGTATAGACTGTCAAATTAGTTGCATTGTTTCTCGTGCCAATAAGAAACTAATTCTAAACATATACAAAGTGTATAAGTTACCCCAACAGCTTCCGGTCGCTGCTCCTGTGGCAGACCACGCTACCCCCATCTATTTTTAGATTTATTTGATATTTTTATACTTTTTTATCTGCGATGGACGTCAAGAAGTGCTGGTTGTTGCTATTTTGCACATACCTCCTGCAGTCTTTGGACAATCGAGTGTGTTATGCCGTGAGAGTTTGTTACTCGTTTGCTGACGATACAGCGCTCATTGGGTTAATTGAAAATGATGACTATAGTCACTATCAAAATGAGATAAAAGCTTTTGTTGATTTTTGTGATACTCATTTCCTAGAACTCAACGTTAAGAAAACTAAAGAATTAGTAATTGATTATAGGAGAAATAAGACGACAACTGAGGCAGTGGAAATTAAAGGTTCAGTAATAGAAAGAGTGAACACAGACAAGTATTTGGGCATTGTTTTTAATGATAGGCTAACATGGTCAGATCATGTTGACTTACTGATGAAAAAATTAAGTCCACGGGTATACTGTATGAGGAAGTTGCAGTCCTTTAAGGTGAATACAGATGTGGTGAGAATGTTTTTTATGTCAGTGATATGTAGTGTTTGGAGCTACTGTGTGGTGGGTTGGGGTGGGAATGTTGGGATAACCGAGAAGGCCAGGATCGATAGAGTGACTAAAAGGGCTGGAAAAATGGTAGGAGAGTTAAATACAGTGGATCAAGTATATGATGACCGTCTGGCAAAAATGACACAGAAAATAACGAGGGAACCGGGTCACCCTCTTCATGATAATCTGACTGGTAGAGTTATAGAACGTAGTGGTAGGCTAAGGCCTCCCGTGACACGAACTAACTCTCTCTTTTATACCTCAGGCTATCAGACAGCACAACAAACACTTTAAACGTACATTTTTATAAATTTTGTATTGTATTTATGTATTGTATTACTTTGTATTTATTGTATTGTATAGGCAGGTGTGAGCATTGTAATTTCCATTTTTATGGATGAAATAAACTTGACTTTGACTTTGAGTAGTTACTTAGAATGTTGTATTGTGCAACACATTAGCTTTAGGCCGGTTACACACTGCCTGCGTGGCTTGAGCGTGGCGTTTCTGTTGCGTGTCAGCTGAGTGGATTTTTCTGACTTTACACACCAGAAATGTGTCTGATGCCGCGCTGCTGCTGCTAGCCTTGTCTGGACACATGTATGATTCCCATTGATAAAATGAAATACCATGTTAAACATAAATATATACTGATTTGATTACAGCAAAGACAGCGTCGGCAGTATTGACGGCAAAATAGGCTACAGAATATTTCGTTATGTATTGACAGGTGCAATATTAGAAAATAGATTTAAAAAAAATGATTATTACATTTTTATCTGCATTTATATCAACATGTCATTTATTAATATGTATTTGTGTCTAAATGACATATAAACATCTTTTCCTATTCTATTTTGCCTGGAAACACTTACAACACGCTTGCGTGTCACATGAAAAATAGGCATCTGTTCTATTTCTAGCAGGCACACGTTTTCGGCACGGCTCAAGCCGCACCTAAGACGTGCGTGTCACGCAGGCAATGTGTAAGCTCTAACCTGTTAACATGGGAGCCAAAATAAAAACGGACACGCCACGCAGCTGACACGCTCACGCCACGCAGCTGACACGCTCACGCCACGCAGGCAGTGTGTAACCGGCCTTAGGCAGCTAGTATAACGAACTGCAGAAAAACTAAATTCCACAAAATTACGAGGACAGTAAATGCACTGCACTTTCCAAAATAAATAGGGAGTGATTTCGGACACAGTCAGAAACTTCTGATGATCCCCATGTATCCTCAGTCTAATTCTGTACCGGTCTGTTTTCAGGCCATACCTATACCACAGGAGGGGGTTTCATCAGCAGATGAAGCCCAAGCAGCCAAACGCCGCCGCCTGCCGTCTGGCCCAGCCCTGCACGCTGAAACCCCCATGGAGACAGCCAATAAACCCGCCTACACCCTAACCACAGCCCCAGTAGCAGCACCAGCAGCAGAACATCAAAGTATTCATACACTGCCGACCTCACAACCTTTATCCCAGCCCATCACAACCTCACATGATGCCCCCGCCCCAACCACTGGTATTCAGATGGACGCTGAGACCCCAATGGACACGAGCGTCAACCTCGCTGACGCTCTAACTGAGTCAAGCCTGGCCTCGGACCCCATGCTGACTCTGCAGTCGACCCCTTTTTCAGTCGATGTTTCCTACATGGAGAGCCTCCTCCAATCACATTTTCCTCAGGACAGTAGCCCCGGACCCCTGTATTAAAAAAACGACTCCACTATATTATTACCCGGCCAGTGGAGGCTGAGCCAATAGGAAGTAAGCTAATGGAGGTGGATTCTACGGAGTGCTGTATTATGGACAAAAAAATACGTTTCCTCCACCGGCTCTGAGAGCTAAGGGCGGGAGCAGGAATAGATACACAAGCACTCTTTTAATGCATGTTAATTTTCTATTTTTTAGTTAATGTATTTGCAGTGGTGCTTTAGCTTGCTCTGAAGCAGCAGCTAAAGAAGGCATTTTTATTTTTGACATAATTATTATTATTATTTGTTGTTTTTTAGGCCTTTTGGGTTTTTTTTCCATTTTTGGTTAGCTGTTGTGCTTTTCTCCTCCATCTTAATATGAATACGCCTTTGGGTGGTATCAACTCCATACCTCGTTGCATTAATTCAATAACAGCACACTCGTTTTCTTTTGTACAGGAAGCTAATTACTATGACTGCCTCTCAGTCCGGTGGACTTCAGTTTTTCTTTTTGAATCAAATAACCAGCAACAAAATATCTATTTTTCAATCCAGCCATTAATGGCTTTGAAACTGTTTTGGAAATTAAGTGTCACATTGTCCATCTGCAGGATATTCTCAGCAAGGTGTTTTATTGTTGGATTGCAAGAGAGAGGGAGGGAGGGACGGTGGGAGGGAGGGGGGGGGGGAGAGGGGGGAAAAAAATGTATTGTAGGGGGAACTCAGTATTTAAATGTCTTAGTCAAATATTGAATTATTATTTGTAATAGAAGAAACATGTTGAATGCCAACACTAGTAGATTTGTCTGCAGGATGCTTTGAATGTTTGTGAAGATGTGTCATGGTAGTTAACAGGTGAGACCTTTTATGTATTGACATCATTCAAACTGCCATTTGGCAGCTCCACTTTTCACAACCATAACTGTCTCAGGGTTCCTACATGTGAAAACTAAATTTCAGTTTAACATTCAAGTCTTGACACAGTTAAGAAAGTACAGAACAGCCCGGAAAATATTCCTTAGTCATAATTGGCATATGAATATCTGTTGCTTACATTGCTCCTGTTGAGTTTGTCCACTCTGAGTGATATCTTTGTTTACTGTCATCTTTCTCTTATTAGCACATGAACTGGCCCTGAAGTAAATTTAAAGGATGAAAGTCTGGAAAATGTCTATTTGGAAAAAGGAAACTATGTATATGTAGGAACCCTAAAATCTGGAAATATTTTGGACCGTTCTTGGTATAAATTATATGTATGAGTCAATATTGTATAATAATGTCTTTTTTTCTATTACTGTATCCTTTCTATATTCATTTTTTGAATTGAATTCACAAACTTGGCCAATCTACAATATTATTGAGTTATTTTTGACAGATTTTTACAGGTATATTACCCAGTTTGTACTGGTAAATACATCTTTCTTTTCCCGGATATGGCCATGTATTGCTTCAGAGGCGCTACGGAGACATTAAACTACTGATGGACTGAGTTTCCCAACACCTTGTACATACCGCAGGCCTTGTGTATAGTGATTCAAATTTGTAAATGTCGCACATATACCTTTCTTTTTCCTGTCACCACAACTGAAATGTTGGGAAACAAATGTGTTCCTGTATCCAAATGATATCCATCAAGAAAATTTGATTTCATAGGGATTAAAGTGGGTTGCTAGTCGCCAGCTCTTCTGTGTTTTGTGTGTTAAGTAGCCAAGAGATTCAAAGAGTAGTTTCTGGGTCAAAATCCTTGGACTAACGATGGAAAGATAAAGTACCTGCAGTATCAGCTAATACCTTCCGATTATTAGATGTCCTACTGAGGGATGGATAGTATGCCATGAATCTGAAAAAGTCATAGTTTAGCATATCATAAAGTTGTAGTATAGTATGTCACATAAAGTCATCGTATAGTATGCCATTAAAAAAGTCATAGTTCAGCATGTCATGAAAAAGTCAGTGTATATATAGTATGTCATAAAGTCATAGTACATCATGAAAAGTCATAGTTTAGTATGTAATAAAAACTCTTAGTATAGTTTTTGATAAAAAAAAGTAATGGTTTAGTATGTCATGGAAAGTCATAAAAATTCATAGTTTAGTATGTCATAAAAAGTCATAAAAAATAGTCTAGTATGTCATAAAAATAGGGCTGAAACGATTCCTCGAATAACTCGAATAATTCGATTACAAAAAATCCTCGAAGCAAAATTCTTTGCCTCGAAGCTTCGTTAAATCAAAGGTTGTACGGCTCACTGTGTTTCCGCACGGAGGATTATTTCTAGCGCACAAGAGGTTTGCGCTTCTGCGAACACAACACCATAGATATATACACAACACAAGCACAGACCGTATATAAACACAAGACTGACGGCCCAGATTACAAATTAAGGAAGACGAAAATAGCGAGGGTCTAAGAGAAGAGACAGGCGAGAGAAAACGACAGAAAGTCTGGGATCATTTTAGACTGAAAACATGCTGCTACATCACCTCCGTAACAAACCTCCAGTGTACTCATCCCTTCCACGGAGCGAACCCGACACAAGGTAACTAACGGCTGCTGCTACTCTGCTAATAGCAATGTTTTACCAACAAGCTAAAATGAAAGCTGTCGGTTTGTAGTCTAACTGTTTATTAGTTTGCTTCTAATCTTTGGAAATTTAGCTGCTGCCGAAGACAAACCGGCTCCTCCCCCCAGCATGGCTACTTAATATGCACGTGAATGACGTCATCATGCATTCTTTATTCTTTCTCCTCACCATACATATAGCTATGCTCCTCACTGTGTATTAGCCTTCTGAAAATGTGTCCCCCAGAACAGTGTAGTTGAATGGCCCTGTAAGCTTCGTACAGTCACATTTACAGTCAGTGAACAGCTCTTTTGCATATCCAGTGTAAAGAGCCAGAGGCAAGAAGGGGAATGGGGTGAAAAGTATTAACATTTGGGCCACCAAAAATGTACTATTGTAATGTTTTTGATTTTTTTAAGGGTCTTGGAATTTGGCAATACAAATTTTTGCTTTTTCTAAAAAAACCTGTCTTTTGTATATAATAAGCAACAGGTTTAATTTTTTTTAGTAAAAAGCAATAATACATATTTACTATTGCTGTTTACTAAGTATTTCTTACCAAGTATTTCTTATCCGATTAATCGATGGAATAATCGGTAGAATATTCGATTACTAAAATAATCGATAGCTGCAGCCCTACATAAAAAGTTATAGTATAGCATGACATGAAAAGTCAAAGTATGGTATGTTGCGAAAAAAGTCAATAACGTCATAGTATAGTGTGTCATAAAAGTCATAGTATAGTATGTCATTAAAACGTCATAGCATCGTATGTCATGAAAAATCAAAGTATGGTATGTCGTCAAAAAAAGTCATAAAAAAGTCATAGTATAGTATGTCATAAAACGTTATAGTATTGTATATGATAAAAAGTCATAGTATATATGTCATGAAAAGTCAAAGTATGGTATGTCGTGAAAAATGTCATAAAAAGTCATAGTATTGTATGTCATAAAAAGTCATAGTGTATGCCAAAAGTCATAGTATAGTATGTCATAAAGTCATAAAAACGTCACAGTATAGTATGTCATAAAAAGTCAAAGTATTGAATGTCGTCAAAAAAAACCATAAAGAAGTCATAGTATATTATGTCATAAAAAGTCACAGTATAGTATGTCATAAGAAGTCATAGTATAGTATGTCATGAAAAGTCAAAGTATGTCATAAAAAGTAAAAAAAGTCATAGTCTAGCATGTCATAAAAAGTCATAAAATAGAATGCAAAAAGTCATAAAAAGTCATAGTATAGTATGTCATAAAAAAGTCATGAAGTCATAGTATAGTATGTCATAAAAAGTAAAAAAAAGTCTTAAAGTCATAGTGAAAAGTCATAAAAAGTCATGAAAATAGTATGCAATAAAACAGTAATAAAAAGTAATAATTTAGTATGTCATAAAAAGTCATAGTATATATGTCATGAAAAGTCAAAATATGGTATGTCATGAAAAATGTCATAAAAAGTCATAGTATATATGTCATGAAAAGTCAAAATATGGTATGTCGTGAAAAATGTCATAGTCTCGTATGTCATAAAAAGTCACAAAACAATTATAGTATAGCATTCCATGACAAAGTCATAAAAAGTCATAGTATAGTATGTCATACAAGTTATAATATAGTATGTCATGAAAAGTCAAAGGATAGTATGTCATGAAAAACATAAAGTCATAGTATAGTAGGTCATAAAAAGTCAAACAAAGTCATATTTCAGGATGTCATAAAAAGTCATAATATAGTATGTCATGAAAAACATCATAAAAAAGTTATAGTATACTATGTCATAAAAGTCATAAAAAACTCATAGTATAGAATGCCATATAAAGGTCAAAGTCTCTCATAAAAATTCATAGTATAGCATGCCATAAAAAAAGTCATAAAAAGACATATATCGTAGTATCTCATAAAAAATTCATAGTTTAGTATGACATAAAAAGTCATAAAAAAGTTATTCCATAGTATGTCATAAAAAGTCATAATATAGTACGCAATGAAAAGTCAAAGTATGGTATGTCATAAAAAGTCAAATACAAAGTATGTTTTTGTGCTTCATCGATGGGCTAGTCACACAAGTTAGTTTTAGATTGTATAATTAGCAGGAACCACCACCCAGCTGACACTGTGAAGGAACCTAACTTATATTTTCATGGGACTGCAGATGAGAGGTAAATTAACTAAGTTTACCCATCTCTTATTTAAAGATTTGATCTTGAAAGTGCTTTCTTGTATTTTAGGTGTGGGATTATACATGCCTCACAACGACTCACTTATATTTATTCACTAGAAATGGCAGTAGAGCTGAAGGGAACTGCAGTCGAGTGTAAATTCACAGTTGATTTGTCACTTTAAACAATACCTTTCACATTGTAGTTATTTGATCCATTAATATAAAACATTGATAACAGCAGTTTTAAAATAGTAGGAATAATTACAGTATGTAGTTCCCATGAACACATCCTCAGCTTGCTATGGGTTTCAAAATGTCCTTACACAGGTTGGCATTCCTTTTAACTGTAATGAACTCAGATTTCAAAGTTGCAAATCGTCTAAATGTTGCTTCATGATTCTGATGCACTGACAACAAAACATGTTCCTACCGTTGATTTAGATCACTGAGATATTCGCTGCTGTCAAATTCCATTGTAGCCGTTGGAAAAGAAAATTACGTCACATTGTCCACAGGTTAAAAATACACCTCCAAGCAGCACAATAGGATCAGTGAGAGTTGTTTTTAACAGTATCGGTGTTTTCTGTTTTCTTTATGCCCTGATACTAACAGGATTCACTTTGACTCTTTAGTGTTAAGAGCCTCTGAAATTTGGAAAAAGCCCAATCAGAAGAGGAAAGAAGTGGAGAAAAAAAAAAAAAAAAAAAAAAAAAAAAAAAAAAAAAAAAAAAAAAAAAAAAAAAAAAAAAAAAAAAAAAAAAAAAAAAAAAAAAAAAAAAAAAAAAAAAAAAAAAAAAAAAAAAAAAAAAAAAAAAAAAAAAAAAAAAAAAAAAAAAAAAAAAAAAAAAAAAAAAAAAAAAAAAAAAAAAAAAAAAAAAAAAAAAAAAAAAAAAAAAAAAAAAAAAAAAAAAAAAAAAAAAAAAAAGCACTGCATTGCCCTCGCTGGATCAGGGTGGCCATTAACATTCTGAAATGCCCGCTGTGTCTTTGCAGAGGAACTGGGGATGTGCCAGCTTGGCAATTACTTTAACAACTCCAGAGTTTGATTTCTTTATTCAGTTGAACCCAGCCAGAGGTAAAACTGAGGAGAAACACGAGGAAGAGGAGTTTGAAAGAAAAAAGTTTAGGCTGACCCACGGAACAGGAAACGTTTGATGACAATATAACTAAGAGGGCATTACCACAGCATGTGTGTTCTTGTGGCTGTAGAGGAAGTTTGTGACAGCCAGTGTGAGCCTGTCTCTACCAAAATGTCCTTGAGGACGACACTGAAACCTCTAACCTGCTCGATGACAATCAGGCAGCTGAATGGCTTAGATGGAAATGGAAATCAGTAAATGTAGTGGGATCTAATTGCAGATGGAAGTGGCAATTATGTTGACAAGCTGGTTGATATGACAGGCTCCATTATAGCCTTAAGCTTTTATTACATTTCTGCCTAGTAAATCACATCACTGAAGCAGTATTACAATAATGACTTAGTGGAGCTCAGTCTGTCAACACTGTCTCATGTTTCAAGGGGACTGAACTGAGAAGTTGGAGGTGCCTGATCTTTATGAACTTCTCTCGACACAGGTGGACTTTTAAGTGGCGTAACTGTGCATTTATCAACTATCTCTGGTGGCCATATTGGATGTCAGCACTCAGGCAACACTGACAGTGAAAAGCAACTGAATGTCAAGGGTTACTTTTCCTGCTGTTTGTGCCTAGTTAGTTTCATTGCTACACGGTTGTTGACACAGCACATTTGTATGTTAGTTAATTTAGCAAGTAGAGATGTTAGAACAGCAAGAGCACATTCGGCATCTGTTCAGAACAGCTCGAGCCTCTACAAATAGTATTCATAATTAAACCTGCATTAACCGTTTTTTGGCCATTTGGAAACAAGCTGTAAATCAACACCAACATTGCTTTATAAAGCTGTGAAGTTGTTAGAAAAAAATCATGGAAGGAAACTGAAATCGGCGAAAATACATGCATCCAACGGAATGCATGTAATTTCCTGCGGCACCGGAGCTATCCCGGAAGTGGAACGTCAAGGATATAGAGTAACAAACACCTAACACATTGTTCCACATGCATTCATTGTCTGTTTATATATTGTTTTCTAAAAATGCATCACAATTTTAAAAATCACTGCTTGTAAGAAGGAAACTGTTTTTCTTGAGTGTCTGGATATGGTGATGCAGGTTGTTTTCTGTCTGACAAGTCTCCATTTGTTTTCTCTTGCTTCAGACACAATTAACTGAGAAGGAGAGAGGCTTGTTGGAGAGGAAGAGGGAAGAAAGAAAAAAAACAATGTTGGTAAGTGCCGGGCCTTATTAATGAAGTGAATCTTCATCCAGTCACACAAGACAAATAAATGGCCGCCTCCTTAAAGCTCTTAATCGGCCCATTAGTCTTTGAGCGACCACAGCCCCCCCCCCCCTTAGGCTTGTTCTTTTTAGACGAGACCAGATACATCCATCACCCCATATTTGCATGCCGACCACACACCCTGACAGAGCTGAGTGCACAGCTGGAGATGCTACATCATATTTAGTCCCTTACTTAATAAACACTGTTCTCCACATCTTGAGTGCGTCTTCTTTCTCTCCCTCCATCATTTAAATACTCACATTACTCCTCTTTTCACAAGAAACCTGGAAACTCATCCATTCAAGAGGCTCTATTACATCTCCGCTTGCACTAAAAACACTCCTGTCTTGTTGTTATACTTCTTTTCATTGCACTTCTTTACCCTACACAATCATTTTAAGGGATATTTCTTTCTGTTTTCAGGTTGCAGTGACTTGTATTTGCTGATGTATGAATTCACTCTTATTCTGGGACTCACTGTAAACTGCTTTGCAGAAGAGTGTCTAAATGACTGAAACGAAAAGATGAATACGCTAAGTAATGACAGGGTTTCCTGTTCTCAGTCAGCCTAATTAATCACCAGACAGCGTCTTGTGTGGTTTAAAGAGCTGCATCAAACAGAGTCAGAGTCTCAGAGAGCTGGCATGCTTATCTGTATGTGACCTGCACTTATTTTCCCTCCATTTCTCAGCTGCCATGCACTGCACACTCTGCTAATTCAGGCGCTTAAAATCTCATTTCAGACACAATTAGCCTTTAGCCCATCCAAGTGCCGTCGCCTGTGGTGTTTTTTTCCCCCCGTTCATCCTTTGTGAACATTTTCTCTTTCACTCCTCGATAAAGATCATTATTGAGGTTATTGAAAAGGAGTTTTGATCATTTACAGGAGAAAACATATTAAAGGGCGTTTTAGCAGGCCCATTAGGAGCATGTTAAAACCCTCGCTTGTTGCCACGCCAGGGTTATCAATGCTACTGGGAGCCTTTAATTCATTCCTTTGCCAGAAGTTTTTTAATTACACTTGAAGGAAGAGATTTTACTGCGGCAGAGCCCAGTCCTGCTTCTGCTGATTATTTTTTTGTGAAACTCTTAACTGCAGGGCTTGCAAAACGAGAAAGCTCATCATTTTTACTTTGCAAGCAAGTCACAACATAATTTTTTACTGCATCTGCTCTGCAGCTGCCTCTAAATGGGTTTGTTTTTCAAATGCACATTTGTGTAATTGTTGTTTGGCTAAGTGCACAAAGTGTCTTGTGTTTCTTTCTAGAGTTTTCTGTGAAGTTTCTGAGAGGATAGTCATTCAGCTAACTGATAATGTTCATTATCAACTTTCGTCAAAATCTCCAACACAGAATTTTGAAGTGGGGTAGATGTTGTGGATGACGGTGTTGGTGATTACATGTCCTAAAATCAGAATAACAGTTACATATTGTGAGGCTAACTCTGGAATGGCAAACCTTAGGCACTTAATATCCTGTTTAAATATATTAATATTGTTTATAAATGATAGTTTTCTCTTTCATTGAAAGTACACAACATGAAATGAATACATTAATACAATGATTTTATTGGTGTACTAGTGTTGTCTTGTTTTGTCATAATGGCAGTTAAGTTAACATAATTGTGTTCTTGAGCAAGAGCTTCCACCTGTTTTATGTTCACTCCTGTCTGTTTGTCTAACATCCTGAAGAAGAGTGAATGTTTCACTACAACTGTAACTGAAGACATGCAACAATTAATAAATAGGCCTAAATAAAAATCCCAAAAGTGCTAACGACCCTGAAGCCACAGTTTATCCCAAAATGAAGGGAAATGATCAGTTAAAACTCAAGATTTGTATTTCCATTAACAGCAGGTTTTCCACACTGAATTCATTCTTGGATTTGGCAAACTTTTAATTTAAGCATTTAATTGATTATACATATCAATACTGTTTTTAATTATCAGTTGCTGTGGTGTCCATGGACTTCTTCCTCAGCCCATTTTGTTGTAAATCTACATTATATCTCTTACTTTTTCATGCCATTAAATGATCTCCTTTGAAGTTCTTACAACCCTAAGCATAATGTCTAATTCTGTGGCAGACAGAGAGGCAAAGTAAATACCTGTTAGAGGTTATGAAGCAAAATCTCTGTCTGGATGAGTTAAAAGTCACTCGACTTAAGATAAAAGCTTCACTTCATCATGCGTAAGCACTCAGCAGATTGAACTCTGCAGCGTGTCGTGTCTCACCAACCTCACCTGCCTGATGACAGCTATTTCCTATTGTGATCTCCAGCGTAGGGTGTTGAACAAGACGGGAGCATCTCAGTGCATGTGGAGAGGTTGCCAGGAGGCGTGTGATTGCAAAGCTGAGGGTAATTATGCACTGAGAGCTTGGCTGCCTCAAGGTTAGGCATCATGAAGTCGCCATAGGAGAAGACAGAGAGGAGTTCTAGAGGGTTGTTGTGAAAGAGGAAGGAAGAAAGAACTAAAGGCAAGGTGCAAAGAGAGAGACAGGATTGTGAGCAAAGCAGGACAAAGAAATGAAAGAAATTGTGGTTAAGAGGGTTTGTATAAGAAAGTAGGAAGGGAGTTTACCTCACACCCAGACAATTTTTAGTACCCATGAAATATGGAGAAAGGAAGTATCTGCACTCTTTGGTCCAAAACAAGTATTTAACCCTTTTGGAGTCCAGCTTTGCAATGGTTTATTTTTGCTAACTTGTCATGCATATCTTTTTGTTGTCTTTTAAAAAGTCCTTACCCCACATGCATAGGATCTTGTTCAGCACAAGTCTGATTTATCATTTAAACAGCTGCCAGCTGTTCAAAAGAACAGAATAGTTATATTGTTACCCTATAATACAGTGATTTTACCATACATTTTATCTCAACTAATTTGTGCCAGGTAAATCCATGACAATATGATTTCAATTTCTTTTTAAAAAACAGACATGCAAATGATACAGGCAGTCCTACATTAGCACATTATAAACATTGTATTCACAGATGAATAGGCAAAGGGTTTTAGTTATGAAGCCAAAAGCTTTGAATGTGTGATGTTATTGGGCCTTCTTAGCATTGTGTTGGTTGTGTTGGTCTCCTGAACGGTTAAATTATGCTTTCGGTAAACTTCATTTCGATATTAGATGGTCAAAATGCTTTTTCAAAGCCTTCTCAACACTGCCAGGATATTATGCCAGTGGAGAAATACAAAGTCTACTCATCTAAGCCAAGTGGCTCCTTGCAGCTAAAGAGCTTTTCTGAACCCCTTATCACTTTTCTCCTCTGAAATCAACTCTAATCCCCTTTTAAAATCCAACTACATGACCAAGTGACCTGGACAACAATGCAAACATCTGTCAACAGTCCCTCAACACTAGAGTAACCTCATGACAGAAAAAGTCATGACAAACTGTTCTTGACTGGCGTGCACACAAGAAGGAAAAACCAACATCAGCAGCAAATGTCCAAAGACAATCACAGAACATTTTGACATTACAAACATTATGACATTATGAGTCCAACAACTCAAAGAAACAGACTCAATGACCGGTACCCTCTGGACATCCCAGACAGAAGCAAAAGACTATTACCAATATGTTTTCCCTTTAAATAATAAATAAAATAAATCCGAATTTTCAAGACTCGCTATGTGTAATCATAAAAGGCAAACCCCAAGGACATCCGAACAGCTCTGGGTGCCTTTTCTTCCTCTGTGTGAAGATGTGTTTTCTTATTTCTGTGTCCTTATTTCACAGCTAAATCAACAAATGTTGAAATCCTCAGTGAACAAATGTTTACACTAACAATAACACAACAATAAGCATGATGGTGAACCCTAATTTGACAAAGAAAACAATATCTGTGTCCACTGGCTCCCAGAAGAGATGCCATTTTGTTTGTGTGTGTGTGTGTGTGTGTGTTGTGTGTGTGTGTGTGTGTGTGTGTGTGTGTGTGTGTGTATGATTTATTGCATGGTAATGTGTCTGTGTTTGTCTGTTTTTGATACTTTTGCATGAACACACTCAGCATATTTATGTGTGCCCTTATGTTTGTGCAAGTTTAAAAATATTTTCTTTGTGTTCGTGTTAATATGTGTGTGTATGTCAGTGTGAGCATGCATGTGAGAACGAGAGATTTATTTTCCATAATAAAAACATTAAGATGGAGAAGGTAAGCAAACACCACAGCTCCTCTCCTCACTCATCAAACCTGCACCGCCGTTGCAGGGCTTTCATTTGAATAAAAACTGAATTAAATCAGCATCACAGAGAAAACTGTGTGTGTGTGTGTGTGTGTGTGTGTGTGTGTGTGTGTGTGTGTGTGTGTGTGTGTGTGTGTGTGTGTGTGTGTGTGTCCCATCAAGGCTTTGAGGGTCAATATGAACAACCAGGGAATTAATACAAGAGAACATATTTGTTCCTGTTGACTAGCTCTCGTCAACGGAAATTAAATGTAACATCATAAAGACAAAAATATATCTGATGATGATGTTATATGATAGACCTATTAAACTACACATTTAGGATACAAAATAAAGTGCATTAACATGTCAGTGTACACACATCACACCACAGAGTGACCAACATATTCCTTTTCTTTACGGCATGAAGAGAAATTTACAACAATCACAGCAAGTTTGTTGTTGTTCTCACCTGTCTGAACAGCTTTGTGTGAGTCTTGAGCATCGCAAAGTCCTCCTCAATCTGCTTTGAGTTCAACTCCTCTGCTCCTCCATTCACAAAGCATAATATAACCAGTCCACTCAGCCTCTCGGCCCCACTATAACCAGTCCTAGTCTCTCTGTCACACTGAGCTCCTCAAATTTTTCAAACACTTTGAGTATAATGAGGCTCTGCAGTCACATCAGACAGAGATTACTGTCACAAACAGTTCGGAGGCCTCACATGCCTCACTGAAGGTAAAAGTTCCTGAGTGAAGGGAGATGTCACCAAAGGAGAATCCACCATGAGCATTTTAGCATTTAGCATGTTAGCCACACCCGGCATGCACCTGTAGGTCATGAGACATCATGGGTGTGTTTGATTTGGGTCACTTAGCGTGCCTGCTGGGTGGTGCATTTAACCAGTGATTCATTACTGGTATATGTAACCTTTTTTTAAACTTATGCTGAGATAAAATAATGCTAACTTTAACCCATAATTACATAATCCTTTATTATATTGCTTGAAATGTAGCGATGTACAATACTTGAGATAAGAAATATTACTGATTTTTAAAAATACACAAAACATGACTTTGTTAGAGTAACGAGAGTTCCACCCCTGCCGACAATGTTAAAGGAATGCAAATTTAGGTAGAGTACTCTCTTTAGTCTTTTCGTTGCACATAATTGTCTTTGCATATCTGCGTACCTTGTTTAATTCTAGGTGTTTCTTGCCATCAAAAACGAATACAGTGTTACTTAAATAGCTCCTACACAAGAACTAAATCAAAAAATGTGGGCATGTTTACATTTTTCCAAGCAGTTTATTTCACACATTTCATATTGTACATATTTAAAGTGTTAATATAACACTTAATTATATCCTATTTCAGCAGCAATCATTTCTTTATTATTCAATACCTCTGAAATATGAAGACTTGCTGTTTAAGAAGTTCTTAGATGTAGATTTCGATCTGTAAAAAATAATCATCATTTCTAAGTTTTACTTGTTAGAGCAGGAATCACAATCTCATTTCAGAAAAAAAATTACTTTTCCTCTTTCTTCATGTCAAAACACATACACACACACACAATCAGGCTAACACCATGTTTGATGTATTAACTGTAAAATGAGGCAAATCCATAATTTTGAAGGCTTAGGTGACATCTCAGTTAAATGGCAGATCTTATTTTGCAAAACTAACAATCCGAGCCATTCACAAATCGATTTACGATTTGACACCAGTTGTTATCAAAGCCGCCGTGAACATCAATCTGTGCAGAGAGCTACATCTGCAGCACCGATAGTACAGATGAAGAGCTGGCGGCGCAGAAGCTGAAAATAGAGACATCAAGGTTCACAATATCTGATTGTCTATCCCTCCTTAAACATCTGACAGAAATGCACCCTGGGAGAAAACCACCCCTCGCTGTGCTGACACCCTCACCAGCCCTCCTTACCCATCTCATCCTGTGTAAACTCTCATTACCACATCCGACACCCCAACTTGTCCCCCTTCAGTGAGGATCCTTTTATTTTTCTTAATTAAAATTGAACAAAACACTTCCTCTTTTCTTCTGCAAACTCACATTACATTCTCAGTGTAAGGGTTTTCTCGTGGGTTCTTCTAACACCCAAAACTAAAACAATAAGATTATTTATTTATTTTTTTTCACTGAGGAATCCCATATTTACATCATGAGAAACCATCTGAGAGGTTTATGTAAGCAAGACTGGACTTCATTATTATTTATATGTGAAGGAACTTCAGGGAGACTTTGTGTAGTCATTTCTCTGTGGAAATGAAGTGCTGCCACACATCATCTTACAGTAACTCTTTGAGTTGGATTACAGATGTCATAGTCCACATCAGACTCACACATACAGCAATTAGTGAAGTCCCACACACAGTCCCAATATCTGGCACAAAAATAACAGCTCGAACCTGAAGATAAGTAAACAAAACTGAAACATTCAGCATAAAAAGAGGAATAACAAAAACTACAGCTACAGTAACAAACATTCTGCTGGCTTCTGGTAAAGTTCTACTCTGATTTTAACTTTGTGGTAACCCTCAGAATGTCAGCTCATCAGCTCCAATCTGCCAGGTAATTGACTTCATCATAATTAGTCATTACAACATTAATTTAGAGACATGGATTTTAAAAATATATTTAAATATATTTAAACACACAGCTGTTATCAAAGCAACATAGATAAATCTGGTAGACTTTGTCTATGCTAACTTATGAATTGGCATACAGTATACAGTAGGAAGGTAAAAGGTAAAAAATTACCAGTTCTTTCTATAATAATTTATAACTGGCCTCACAGCCCAATCAAAAGTGAGTATTTAATAGTTTATTTGCAGGAAAAGTTGCTTTCTTTCTGCTCAACAATGTAGCTCTTGATTTAAATGAATAATATCTTAATTTCTCCATATTCGCTGTAGTAGTAAGATATGTTCATCACTGTAGGATTGGGTATCATTTAAAAGTTTTCGATACTAGTGCCAATACAATACTTGAGTTTTGGCATTATTCCCAAAATGATCCTTTGATTCCTTACTTTAATGGATAGGAAGTTTTTTCTACTACCAACTAATGAACAAACAAAAATAATTAATAGAGATGCACTGATTGACCGACTGGTGACCGGAATTGGCCGATTTTCATGTGATCAGCCATGACCGGCGACCAGCTGGTCAGTCTGACATATCGTGAGCTTAGAATTATAAGGTTCTATCTCCACTTTTGGTCGAAATTGAGTTTTTGACATAATCTGATCCATTAGGTGTTTTTTAATGCCCGTGTGGTGTTATTTTTGTAAAAAAAATTTTTTGTTAGTTTTTAATAGTAGATTATACTACATAACAGTTTTGCTAGCTGGGATGTAAAAACTTTGATGCTCAATATCTCAGAACTACCCTAAACGGAGATAGAACCGATATGCCGATTTTATGGCGGTCAAATGCTGTAAATAAATAACATTGTAAAGTAGTGCTGGGTGGTATGACCAAAAATTTGTATCACGTTATTTTTTAAGATTCTGGCGGTTTCACGGTATATCACGGTATTTTCTTTCTTTTGCTTGACTAGGCTTTTATATCGGTTTATAATGGCTTATATTGTTATATAAAGGAGAATGCATGAAACAGTTACAGAATTTAAACTACTTTTATTGTGCAAACTGCAAAGTAGTAAAATAAACTTAAATCGAATGAATACACATACAAACAACTTTAACATTGTTTCCCTTTCAAAACAAAATAGTTGTAAGCTAGTTGTATAAACACTACCTTGGCCACAGGTAACGTTAGGTTGTTGTGACTGAACGTAGCTCCGCTGTCAGCCTCCTTCGGTGTTTGAATAATGTTAGTAGGTTGGTGGACGGTATTTTAATCATTGCTCTAAACCCATCCTTCTCAACGGTCTGTAGCGGGACCGTAGGTGGATTGTTATCGTGTTCATAATGTTGCTCCGCTGCATGCTTGACGTGACATGTCTTTAACGTTAGCACGGCCGAGTAACGTTAGCGCAACCAAATAATGTTAAAGTGACGGGCAACGACAGTAAAAGGTTGAATGTATGAATGAATGTATGAGATATTTGTTGTCTCATTGCTGCTTTGTCTGCCTTGTCAACCCACAATGAATCAGTTTGGGAGAATGTGTTGCTTGGGAAATAAAGCAGCAGGAGTAGTCAAAAAACCTTGTTGGTAACAAAGATGGAGCAGCCTCATCAGCTTCCCTGTGAATAACAGTTCTTATCCTTCCTCTTGTAAACAAAATATGTTGATGTGAGGAAGATGAAGGAGCCATGAACATCGTCTTTGCAACAGCCCTTGCATTGTGCTGACAGTATCACAGCAGTTAATGTCAAATGAAACTCTTGCCTGTGGATCTATATTCATCTTTGGCCTCATAAGGTGACATGCCACATTTTTCACAACCCCCCTTTTACTTTTGAGTGCATTAATGTTCGCTCTTCCAAATAAGCCGCAGTTGCCTGGAAGCTCTGCCCTCCATTCCTCCATCATTTAAAGCTTAATTTATTACTTCAACAAAAGGCCACAGCCTGTTTTCCCTCCCTGTCCTTACTGCAGTGGCGGAGGCTGCTGCTGCATTCACCACATAGATACTTTACAAATAGAGCCGGGCATTCACATAATTAAAACCAAGATGCTAGGACATAATTCTTAATTAAGCACTAATGTGATAAAGTGTTATAGCAGGACAGAACTCTCCTTAAAGGGAAGGGAGGTCTTTGTAATCAGGTGATTAATGGACTTAAGAGGGGAAGAATATGTAATTGGCTGGTCGTCCCTCCAAGCTGTAGAGTAGGACACTGCCCGTCGACTGCTGCAGAGGGGCTGCTCACAGAACAGAAAGGGATGTCGCCTGTCTGCAAGAAAATGGCTTCTTAAATCACAAATGCCTCTCAATCTCAAATAGTTGCTTTCTTTACACGTTTAATGTTTATCTGTCCAATCAGTCTTCTAATAGGACATTATGTGCAGTACAGCAGGGTTACCCCAGCACAGACTGTCGCAAACAGTAATGTAACAGATGCAAGTCTCAGATAGACTTAAAGGTCAATGCATACTCAAAATGAAATGCTGTTGTTTTAACATGTCAGGCTGAAAAAAACTAAACAGGATTTCACTGCATTCTCTTGTCGTCTCTGGTAGTTGGCTTTGATCAAACGTGTGTTATTGCACCTGTAAGTTATAACCACACCCGACAGTGATGTCACAGTGTAACAACACACTCTAGTGTACACTTTTACATGACTGCAGCAAGGTACAACTGGAGGTCAACAAAACAAGATTTTCCCAAAAAAATTTGCTATGTGGTGTTTTTTTTACATTCACTGTTTCCTGCCAAAATGCACTGTGTCCTTGAGGTCTAACAAACATGCTGAACACATTTCCTTCCTCAAAACATTCACAAAGCAGATTTTTCATTTATTCTTAATTCTGCATTGTTCACATCCTTGTTTGCTAGCTTGCAGCCTTCTTTTTCTATTTCATCACTACCTTCACTATTGCTACATTTGTGTATTACCATTGTCAACTGTCTAGTATTAGTGGAATAGCATGAAACCGGTAGAATGATTGTAAACTCAGTGGCCTCTTTATCAGGTACACCTGCTTCTTAAGGCAGATATACTGTATAGTCAACCAATCATGTGACAGCAACTTAATCAATATTAATAGTTCATCACTTAAAAATGGCAACATTCTCTAGTTCCAGCCTCTCAAATGTGAGAATGTGCTGCTTCTTACTGTTTTATAGCAAACAAACTAAATTTGGGTTTTGGACTACTCAATCGGACAACACAAGTAGTTAAAAGATATTATGTTGGGTTATGGGACATTTGGGCAGTTATTTTTTTGGCCCATTTTCTGACATTTTATCGACTAAAAGATAATAAAAAATTAAGCAACAGATTAAAAATAATGGTCAGTTGCAGCCCTAAATTGGAAATGGGACCGGTAAAAGGGAAGACCATGACAGTACCAGTATCCCTGGAGCAATAAAAATAGCACAAATGTGACAGAAACTGTGGATCTTCCATCATATATCATATCGTTTAAAAAAAAAAAGAGAGAAAACAAGTAATTGGCAGCTTCTTGAGAATGTTTAATGTTCTCATCTCATTGGTTGAAAAAAGATTCAGGTGTGAGCAGCTGAATGAGAAGCCAGCTGCTGTGACCTTAATTACCAGAAAACGGTTCTACTTCTACTTCTACTTTGCCTTGAAAACGATTTTTGAAAATGTTTGTCCAGTCTCTGGATTTAGAGGTTTTTGTAGTTACCGTTTTTTCCAGGCTACAAAACAACATTGCAGCCACATTAGCCCTGTTTACCATTTGAAACACAATTATTGTCCTCGTTGCTCTGATAAAAATGTTATTTAACATCCCACTGAAAAAATAATGTACAGCTTTCATGGAAAATCCAACCCCAAACCTCCCAAATCCTGCCTTATGAAAGAACAAAGCAGCTTAATGTTGCTGCCTTTCCTTCTTGAATATTCTGCTTTTTAAAACTAAGAGTCATGCTTAGAAAAAGGGGCGGTGATAAGCTTCAGGATTTGCTGCATTTTGCTCACCATCACAGTTTCTTTGCTCGTGTTATATCATGAAATCTTACTTTTAGTGTCTTTAAAGTCGACCACAATGTGAATAAGAAACTCAGCCTTTATAACCAGACCAAAATATTTCACAATGAATTCAAATGTTGTAAAGGTTTTATGAGGAAAAGAATTTTCTTACATTTTCCTTCTTTTTAATCATCTATTGTGAGGCCGTACTATTTCTTTCCATCTCTTCTGGTTGTGTTTTTAGACATCAAAAACTTGAAGCCTGTCATTTAATATGTCACTATATACCTCACTAATAAATAGCAATCTTTAAAGTAAAACTATTTCGGAAGATACCTAATGCATATATAACTGCAGATATGCATCAATACACCTCTCAGGTCTTGGGATTACCGATTACTAGTAATATAACACAGTTTTTACATTTTTTTAACTCCATTGTTGTGGGTTGGCAAAATTCTCAGACACAGATCTTGATACAAAAATATCGGCATGGTTTAGAAACCACCTCAGAGAGGTGAGAAAACATGTTGTGATTTGGGTGTACCAACATTTTAAAGTGTAATCCCTTAAGGAAATTAATAGTTACATTTTATGGTCAGCCACTCAATGTTACTATCATTCTATTTCCATTCTGTTATTACCTCTCTAAATGGTAGTTTTAATTTGTAGTGGTGGAGTCCGCCATTCCCACATGGGATTCAAATTGCGTTCACACGCACACATTATTCACAGGATGCATTTAATCCAGCATGTTGTTCTCATATAGTACATATAGCTGCAAAAAGTAATGCACTGTAATTCATATGTATGCCACGTATTTATTGCTGTATGCACTACATTGACTACAGCTGCGGTCTACATAGGGAGGAGGTCAGAGTGGAAGGGTGGGACATAAAACACAGGGCTCTCAAGTCGGGGAGTGGAGTTCATATCCCCGAAAATACAAGACTTTTACCCAGGAAACGTGTTTGTGACTTGGAAGTAAAGTTAAGAGGACCGGTGTTTTAATCCAAACCGCAATCTTTTTTCTAATCTTAACTGGTCACTATTAAGTGTTGTCTCCGCCTGACGGTCATGATTTGTCGACTAAATACTAAATACTACTGCAACGGCCTCTGAAACGACCGACACCTCACGGTGACCAGAACCTGGTGTTAAGAAAAAACTCAGGAGCAGCACAACTGATATTCACATACGTGAAGAAAGTTCGGGAGACTTTGATAACTTACACAGAAGAATTTATTGAAACCTCAATTGATTAGAATTTAGGATTAAACAGTACAGTGTAGTGCCATCCCAACTGAAGTTCCTGTTTTTCTGTAGGTGAATTTAAACTCATGCTGGAGGCGTTAAGTTTAGCTGGAACTTCTCTTCTTTTTTTAGTGGAGGCTAATCACCAAAACATTCTGTCAAGATTATTATTAAATTTAGCTGATGCTTTTATCCAAAGCAATTTACAGTTGCTACAAATGTCAGAGGTCACATGCCTCTGGAGCAACTATGGTTTAAGTGTCTTGCTCAGGGACACATTGGTTGATGTATCACAGTGGGAATTGAACCCAGACCTCCGACACCAAAGGTATGTGTCATATCCACTGCGCTATCACCACCACCACCAGATCATTCTAAATAATGTTCACGACCTTAACATAAAGTTACATATGAAATCAACTATATTTGAGAGAAAACCTGTAATTTATTTAGTACACATTACAGACATGGTTTTGCAGATTTGCTGATAAAAGTGACTGGACTTCCTGAGGTCATATCTGACACAGAATGAGCAGGACTGTAGGCGAACAGATACATCTAGACGATGATGTAAACAAATTGCCAGAAATCCAGACCAGACAGACTCACAGGCAGCTTGGCTTTCTCGCCTGCCAACATGGAAGCTCCAGAGCTGTAGCCCATTCTTGGCCCGGTAAGTAGAGGTTTTCTTTTGGCTTCGCTCTCTGCTCCGTACTTCACGACTCAACCTGGCAACCACAGCACCTAATCAGACAGCTGCGACAAACAGCTCGACAAGGAGCAATGGCAGGAAGCCCCAGTGGAAAGAGAGGCTGATCCAAGACTAGATGAACACAGCCACCAATGCTATCTCCATCGGCGAAACACCATCAAATTGGCTCATTTACAATTCCGATGAGTGAAATTAATTGGGGAATGTTATATACTTTTTGAATTCAGCACAGATTCATGGTATAATGCAACATTTACTCAAGAGTAATGTGTAGCCTTACTCTGCTCCATTTGCATTGTGGTTTAGAAGTTAATAATAAAGCAAATCACAAATTCCCCACACTAGGACAGCACCAATGAGTTGTAGCTAGCTAGCATCACAACTGATTAGTTCTTCTTTTAACCACAGTCCCATGATCTTTGTCGATGTCTATGTCTCAGGCAAAACATAATGTTGCATGAACTCACATCAACCAAGTGGACGCACGTTACTGTATCTGTGTAATTGCTGCAGACACAAATTTGCATAAAGATGAGTTCAGCTTCTCTATTGGCACCTCAACGCAAACTTTAAAAAATGTTTTGACACTAACTTCACCTCACCCATAAAACTCTACAAAATGTCTGCATCTGCTCATATTCAATAACACCTGTGAATGTGCTCCTGAATGGACTTCACACAGACCTAAACACAAATAACCAGAAAAAGGAATGAACGTGTGAATGTGTGTGTGCGCTGCAGATGTGAACATCTGTGACATGTGTCCTGCTCTGTGTGTGTGTGTCTGCTGCTCTGCCTCTCAAAGTTAAAGGGTCATCAATGCCGCTGTGTATAAATCCCTTAAATGGATAGTCCTAATGCTATTATCCTCCATCTGCTCTCTCACTCTCTGCTCATCTCTTTCAATATACAGTTTCTTGTACATGTTGTTTGGAGGGACTTTTCTCTTGCTTTCTATTGTATTTTACATTTCTGGCTTACACTCTCCTCTCAATTTTGCCTTTTTCTTTCTTCTTTTTCCTCTCGTGTTTCCCTCATGCTTATGTTTTTTTTGTTTCGCTCGGTCTCTGTCCCTCTATCTTTTTTTTTCAGACCAGAACTGGTTGGGAACAATGTAATTGCAAGTCTAGGCAAAAAGTACACAGGACAAGAACTGATAGTATTCCAAAAATGAAAATCACACATCATAAAATCACACGTTATTGTCTATCAACGTCCCCTACTCACATCCACCCATACACTTTCACCACACAGTCAGTTATATAAACAAGGATAAAATGATTCAATATTTCCTGAACAGATCATTTTTCTCCCCCCTGATCTCTCAAACTGTATGGACTCAATATTTCTGCCACAAGGAAACATTCTTGACTTTGTCGAGTGAATGAGAGTCAAGGCAAATGTTTGCAGAGACTGTTTAAAGTGTGACCGAGCATGCATGCACGCACGCACACACACACACACACACACACACACACACACACACACACACACACACACACACACACACACACACACACACACACACACACACACACACACACACACACACACACACACACAGCTGCCCCTCATTTCATAACTGGTCAACTCTCTATCCATATGTTGCCACTAGGGGGCAGTAAAACTCCACATGATCACACATGATAACATTGTGTTAACCGGTCCACACCCACTCTCTCTTTCTCTCTTACACACGTACACACACAACGCACACACACGCACACACACACACACACACACACACACACACACACACACACACACACACACACACACACACACACACACACACACACACACACCTGTTAATTTAAAACAATAGGCTACATTTTCTCCAAGAAAAACTCAATACATACATATTAGTTTTAGCTGGTTTTAGCTCTTAATCCTCTAGCTTTTGTTTTGTTTATTGTAACAAATACACTACAGATATTGTAAAACATATAGGCTCAAAATGAATGTAACAGGAAAATATAACAACAAAAGTGTCCACTTTCTGTGACGATTGTTAAGAAGAGCTGCCCAATCAAGTAAATGTGTTAATTTTAATCTGAGAGTTCATTCCTTGAGACAATTTGACTGCAATATTCTTATATGACATTTTGAGGTAATATGTAAACCACAGTTTCTTCTTCTACTACTTTTCTATCTCACACACACATAATCACATATAAAGATAGAGGACAGTTTGTTCTGTGTGTGTATGTGTGTATATGTGTGTGTGTGTGTGTGTGTGTGTGTGTGTGTTTGTGTGTGTGTGTGTGTGTGTGTGTGTGTGTGCTTGTGTGCACGTGAGGGCTGTGAGCTGCTTTCTCTTTGGTTATGGCATGGATCTCATTTCAGGTGGTGGAATTAAATCCGGCTGAGACCTAATCCCAGCGTAATACCCCCCCGTCCCATTAATAAGGCAGAGGAGGTAGAGGAGGGTGAGAGAAATCAGAAAAGAAGCAGGTGATTTAAGGGGTAGAGAGGTGAGTAAAGACAAAAAGTGAGGCGTTGTTTGGAGTGAGAGGCAGAATGGAGAGACAAGCAGAGGAGAAGAGCAACATCTGGTTCTTATGGTGTAATCTGACTAGAGTGCTTTTTCATAAATATATACAGTTATGGAAAATACATGTCCTAATATTCCTTAATAAGTTATAATAAAAAAGAGTAACAGGCGTTAGAAGAGTTTGGTCATCTTACATGTGATAGCAGGTGACTGGTACTGTATCAGAAGTGAGAAGTGTAGATTAGAACTGTATCACTTAGATGACATGAAATGTGTACAAATATGGTAGTTTTGTATTAAATGATGTTCAGATTTACATGAAACGTAACATAATGCTAATGTTAGATAATGTTACCATGATAAAATGTGCTTTGTGGCAGAAGATGAACAGTCAGGGATCACCAAAGTCATAAGAATCCCTGTCTGCAGACATGAACGTCGGTATCAAATTGAATAGAGCTCCTATATCAAAAGCTCAATCATGTATCATTTTGAACAATGCTATTTGTAGTGAATGAGGACTACTTTTTGTTTCTATGGAAATTAATGAACTATTGAAATTACAGGAGGTGGGTGATGGTAAACATTTTTATATTGTATAATCATTTTTATATTGTATAATTCTTCAGACCATAAACTGTACAAGTAAAGTAGACTTTGTTCCCAAGGTCAACTTTCTGTTAATCATCTGAAGGAACTAATATTCCAGTTTAAATGGGGGGGATTGTATATTCACGATAACCATGAGATTAACAGTAGAAATACAGTGTTCTTGTTAGATAGTAAGCTACTACGAACGTGTGCTTGCATGTTTTTGATTGGCCAACATAGCATCTTGCATGACAACCCTGCATTGTTTATTGAACTTTATTATCCTTTATTGGCACCCCCGCTGCACCGAAGAACTGACTCCATTCAAATGCATGAGAAGGCTGCGTTTTTTCCACACAGGGCTCAAGTCGGTCTGAAGGTCTACCTTCCCAAAACCCTTGCACACAAATAATTTTTCGAACAAAGATACAATCTGATCGTGAAGACAGTCTGAGTTTTGTCTCTTAGACAGACCCGAGGATAATTAGACTTAATCCAAAATATGGCTGACCTGAACAGACCCAAATAGAGCGAGGACACCAACACGGCGATGGCATGATGCGCCACCAATTACTGTAATGAGCAGCCAAGGGGGAAAAAGTAGCAAAACATTCCTTGTATGTGTAAACTTGGCAAATAAAAGACATATTGTTATATAGTATTATTTTATTATATTCATGCTATAACATAGTTAACACTCTTTGTTTTGTGTCAAAAAGCACATTTATTATTATGAGACACCATATTGTCAGATCTGATAGCGAGTCCGCTCTTTGGTTGACACACAGACCTGGAGCAATAGACTGAGAGCCACCCCCGACCTGACTAGACTGACAATAGTTTGAATAGGAACAAGTGGGAGACCTTTACACCACTTTAAATGACATGACTGGGTTTTGGTGTCCCATGTACTAGTCACTTGACTCACCTGAATATTCCTTTTATGATCTTGGCATCGACACACAGATTGACATGAAGTAGAAAATGAAGAGAGAGACAATACAAGGTGAGAGGACAGAATCAATTTCTGTGGTCGTGGGGGTTTAGATGGCAGAGAGTTTTTTTGTGAAGGTCATTGATGTTGCACTGCTGTGTTATTTAGGCTTTCAGGGATGAGAGCCAATCAGATCACTCTAAAGCCGTTTCCCCCAAATCCTCATCACATTATGTCGCAGCATAAGCCCTGTTGAATCAGCGGCTATTGGACTAGCAGTAATCAGCTTAGCTTAGCCCAACTGTAAATATGCAAATAGTATTTGATGATTAATTGACCCCAGTTGGCGGTGCAGCCAAGCAGAGGGAGGGAGGGAGGGAGGGAGAGAGGGAGTATGTGGGAGAAAAAGAGACAGACAGTATAGAAGAATATGTGAGGTACATGAAAGGAGAGAGAGAAAGTCATGAGAGTTAAATGGTTGTTGTGTCAGTGAAACAGTAAAAGAGTAAAGAAACATTTGTGACAGAAATTACACCAAGTGTGTTAAAGACCAAATAAATATAAAGTATTTACACAAAGAATTTACATTACACTTTTGAAGAGTAACACGGATGAAAAACAGTGTTTTGCTGCTCTCTCTGGTTGAAAGTTTCAAGCCTGTTGCACCTGTAACCACACCCAACAGCGATGTGACCTGGTGCTGGAGCACAACTGTTCATCACTGTTGCTGCAGGAACGTGAAAAAATAAACCACTGGAGGTCAGCGAAAACGTGCGATTTTCAGTGGGTGTTACGTTACTCTTTAAGTGTAAATCAGCATTTGTAGCTTTAGCCAGACCTCCGAAATGCTGTCCCCATCTCACATTTTTAGGTTGTTCACAGCTGAGGTTTTTTAGGTGTGGGACTTTTTGCATCGTCTACATTTGAGCCACACCTCACTGACTTATATGCTGCTGTGTGGTGGACTACAGTGGATGGAGAAAGGGGATGAGAGTGTGTGTTCAAGAGAGAGTATGGTGGTGTGTCTCACAGGGGGTCAGTGAAAAAGAAAAATGATTAAAGCAGAAATAGAGCAGGCTTTAAGGAAGACACACCAATGTAGCTATGTGCATGCACACACACACACACACACACACACACACACACACACACACACACACACACACACACACACACACACACAAAAACAGTGGCCCTACGGCTCAAATGTCAACAAGGAAAATTGGAAATGAGTAATTCTTTCAGTGTGAAATAGATTGCTTCTCATATACGTACGTCTCTGAATATGACAAATTGATTCTTGAGGAGAGGCGAGTGGCGAATCCATCAGACAATTTTTATTGTATATTCTTTTGAATTATGATTAAGATTATTTATTTATTTCGTATTTTGCCAAACACAGCTCTCCATTGTAATTGAAGTCCCTTCGCCCGCAGGGAAAGTGTTCCTTCTCCAACCCTCTAATTTGTTCTTTTAGCAGCCTTGATTTTCATTCCGTCAATAAATCTGAGAATCAGAGGAAGCGTGTGTGTGTGTGTGTGTTTGTGAGAGAGAGAAATGAGGGAGTGATTATTCAATATTAACATGCTGGAGCCATCTGAGATGTTTCCTTCGATTACAGTATTCATAATGTACCCTGCTGTCATTCTCAGTGTGTGTGTGTGTGTGTGTGTGTGTGTGTGTGTATGTGTGTAGCTTCAGCTGAGAATGAGGGAAATTAAATCGATTAGACGTCTGTACAACCCTCTGAAATTGTCTGCTTTCTATTTGTGTGTACATTTGATTGTCCAATTTTCCATCCTCTCATTCTCTGTTGTGTTTCCATGTATCAACCCCCTTCCCCCCTTGACTCCCTCTGAACACATGATCAATTCTTACGGTTATTCGTCCTCGCTGGCTTTCTTTCTGCCTCCGGTTTCTCACTGTCTGCCTCCACCTCTCTCCTTCTCTCTCTCCGAGTCTCTGGAGGATCAGTGTTTTATGGTGTGAGTTTGTGGCTAAAATTGGTTGGCAAAAATAACTCTAAATTGCTGGTTCTCTGGCTTCTTCAACCGCCCAATATATAATATTATAACATAATAAGGTTGTGATCAAAATGATTTTTCAGTGCGCCAAATGTAAGTATTACATTAAGACACTTAGAGTTTTTTTTATGTATAAATACAAATGTTGAGTTTTGTGTGAAGGGTTCATTATCTGATCAATAATCTGCATTAAACTAGATTTAAATCAAGAAAGGTTTGTAAACTTTCAATGACACCCATCATATTTGCACAAAAGAACAAAAGAGAGAGCAAACAAATCAACAGGGAAAAGGTTAATAATCTAAAACTATTAACTCTGTGGAAGTTCATGAATTAAAAGAAGAATCTCACATGTGTGAGCGCCAAGAAGCAATTACTATTCCATTAACAATTTCCAGCAAACATCTTCAAGACAAAAAGATGGCTTCATCCAATAATGACCGAAGTGAATTAGAAAAAAAATGTGTGGTCAAACAACAAGTTCAAGTTCAAGTTCAAGTTCAAGTTACTTTATTTATACCTGAAGGTAGATTTTGTTTGCAGTAGAGTCACACATCATCACATTATCCCACATCCTCACATTATCACACATCGTCAAAAAAGTTCTTATCGGTCCAGAATAAGATAATACATAAACCTACATAAAAGACGAAGTTGTGCAAAGTATAGCTATAATTTATTCCTCAATGTAATGGCTACAGGAACAAAACTGTTTTTGTGTCTTTTTGTTTTACACCTGGGGATAATAAACCTACGTCCAGAGGGTAGAAGCTGGAATTCTGTGTGCAGTGAATGAGAACTGTCGCTTAAAATTGAACTAGTTATGCGCTGTACCTGTTTTGTGTACAGGGTCTCCACATTAGGCTGTGGCTCACCAATCAGCCTGCTACTGCAACACATTCTCACATCGCGTAAAATACCGACGCTTGGTCAGGTGCCTTTGGCGTTGTTATTGACGCTAAAAGTCTCCTTTAGCATCATATCTAAACACGCTTTATCTAAACGCGCTGGTTCGGGACTATTGTTGTCACTTTTGACGCAGTTAGGTTTAGGAAAAGATCGTGGGTGGGCTTATAAAAGGTACGTTTACGTGACATGTGGAACAAGAACGAGACAATTGGGTTTAGGAAAAGATCTTGGGTGGGGTCAAACCCAGGATTTTCTCTGGGGTGATAGTCCTGTGTTGTTTGATCCATCCACAACCCCAACATCCCTCCCTACATGGAATTTTGGCTTTTCATATCTCCCGCTACAGTTGTCACTCCTAAAGGCCTTTTATGGTTGTGCGTACCCCTCTGCATCTACACTGCGTAGCCTGACGTGCACCTCTCGAAAAATGTAACTACACGTCGCAGCGACGCACGTCGCCCGGTTGAGGCGTGGTAGCGTTGCATTTCCCCCGACTCATTTCCTGGTTCTCCTTCTCCATAAACAACATGAAATCAAGGAGAGGGTTAACTTTTCCTGCTACAGATTTCCCACCGTGGTCAGAAAGAATAGGGGAGACACTTTGTTTCTCTCACTATGACTCTAGAGTCGGTACTCGCTCCAAAGCTAATCGCCGTCACTCTCTCACTTCTCCCTCGCTCTACCACACACTCCCCACACACACACATGCCGGCTCAATGCACACACTAGTGCACAAGTATAAACATCACTTACATAGGCTACGGCGAAAGCTCTGCGTGGAGCCTCCACAGAACCATAAAAAGGACTTAATACTACGTCAACATTATGCGCCGCGGAGCTGCTGCTGCTCTGCTGCTGAGCTGCTCTGCCCGGTGCGTTGAATTTTATGGTACCTTATACTTCTACTTCTACATTTTAGATGGAAATATAGTACGTTTTACTGGACTACATTTACTTTACAGCTGTAGTTGCAATAGTTTTTCAGAATAAGCTTTAACATACAGTATATAAAGTTGCTTCACTTCCACATTCTACAACATGAAAATGTTGTTAAACACAGTAATCAATCAGTAATAATAATCTAATAATATTTTATGATATATATAATAACATTTTCTTTTCAATACTTAAAGTACATTTTGCTGTTAATGCTTAATGTAGTTGTATTTGAGTAAGATTTTGAAAGCAGGACTTTTATTGCTACTTTTACTGAAGAAAAAGATCAGAATACTTCCTCCACCACTATTAACTCATGTTATAATTACTTATTCATTTCTAAAATGATTTACAACACCACAAGAATCTTTTTCAGCTATACATATTTTTCTGTCTGTTTTATTTGCACAAAGTTAATTCTCCAGTGCATATGCATAAACCAGATGTATAGCTGAGATTTGTGTCAACAGTGAAAGACAAAGGACAACAGCAGAGTAAATGTTTAGGAACACGATATCTAACTGTGTTTGCTACAGCAGGTGCAGTGAAATGAAGTATGGCAGGCGTGTTATATTATCGCTGTCTGGTAATCTGAGAGAACACAAGCCTGTTGGTAGAATTTACTGCGGCTAACTGGAAGTGCAGAAATGTAATAAAACAAAACAAACTACACAATTCATGTCATTTACGTTATTTATTTATTTTTTTGCTTTTCAGGATTCGTGTAAATCTGTCAACACTTTTGTGTACATGTGTATTTCCTTCCTTAAATTGAAATCTGAAATTGTGAAAAAAAAATGGTACAGTTGTGATCTTATCGTTTTAAGTAATTCTGGATAAGAGCGTCAGATGCCTTAAAAGTAAAACGTATAACATACAGAAAAGGGACGTACTGACTGCCAAACACACACACACACATTCATACACTTCACTTTCTTTGACATCCTACTCTTTCCATTATACCTCTTGCCCGGGCTCCAGATGAGACAGGGTCGTATTTGGAGCTTAAACATTATCTTTCTGCTCATTAACCTTCGACAGGGTTTCCATTCCGCCTGACTGATTCCCCCTCTTTGGCCACCTCTGTCTTCACCTCCATCTCTTTCCCCTGTCGTTCCTTTCCTCCCTATTTGTCGAGGCACTCACCCGGATGAGACAGGAGCCTTTTAAAATGTCTGGTGATGCTTCACGGTGCCTCTCCTCTGCATTGGGGATCGACTTATCTGGACAATTTGTCCCACGAGTTGCTAAGACACTAATGAGATCATCCGAAGCAAAGTTTTAGGGGTTGAAGTTACAGCCAGAGAAAAAAAGGAAAGGTTTTCTCTGGCTATAGGCCGAGGTAATCGCTTTTGCCCTGAAACTAACCATCATAAATTAACAATTGATTTAAAATAAGGAACAGAAGCAAATTGTTATTCACAGTCAAAGATCACAATACAATGTATAAACACTATATGTTTCAATCTCTTTTTAATCCTCTTTCTTCCTCTTTTTTCATGCCTAAATAACTTATAATTCTAGTTTAAACTCAGCATCACAACATCAGGTAATGTACTCTGTCACTGCTGAACTGGACTTGACCTACCTGCGCAGGTGCTGCCAGCTGCTGTCACTTTCAAACTGCGTGTGTCACAGGTCAGCTGGCCACTGCAGGTCAGCAGTAATTTTGTGTGAAGTGTGTTTTGTAGTGTGAGCACTCGTTTATTTATATATGAAGTGGAGGGTATCAGGAGTCATTTTGGCCTGTGTAGATGGGGTGCTTATAAATGGTAATGTTATAAAGTTTAACTCTAACTCTGCCTAAATCCCTTAAAAATGCCTTTTATGTCCCCTATTGTCACGAATAAAACTCTCAACCTCGCTGTTTAAGTGGGTGGTAATGGAAGGATGTCCTCACATATTAATGGGCTACTTATGTTTAAACTTGGTATCTTTTTGTTGTGGGTATGAACAGTAGGGGGGATGCCATCCCCCTTGTCATCAAAATGAATGCCCCTTGTTAACCTGCGATCCCCCCCTTTTTCATCTCCTAGTAGCAGAGAGAGCACAGGGGCAGAGGGGTTGTTTAGTTGAATATGTTAGTCTAGCCAGCCTGACTCATTGTCCTTTTTCTGACTGAGGTTTGTGCAAGTTAGACGCTATGGCCCCGACCATGGCTCTGAAATATCAGTAGCCTAGCTGTGCTGTGTATTGATAAAGCCATGGCGCTATCCGTGGTGCTGAAGTAGCAGACAAATTTGTAAAACTTTACATAAATAATGTAAAACTTTACATAAATAAGAAATAACTAAAAGACAACAACAATAAGAAATAAATCACTATGAGTTATATAAAGTGCTTGCTGTTCAGTAATCTAACTGTCTGGGGGTAAAAACTGTCTTTGAGGCACACATATTCAGAAGCATTGGGGACATTGAACCCGCGGGCCGAGAAACACAGAGACATATAACAAGCAAACACCATTAATGGCTTTCCTTGCTGCTGTGGCATGATGTCAGCATCATCCTTATTTTACCTGGCGCTAAATGTGTCCATGTCACCACAGGCTTGTTCTCGTCTCCATCGCTGTAGGCGACACAGCAGCAGGGACCAGCTTTTTTTATCCTCTAACAACATCTTAGCAATAAGGATATCATTTGTGCTCCACTGGTTTACAACAGGAGCTGAGGATGATCTGATGTAGGTACTCTGGTGCCACACTGGGCCCAGTTCAGACCTGGACCTACGCTGTTTTCTTTTCACGTAGAATACTTATTGAATAATGAAAGATTGACTTTCTTTGGGAAAAGAAATCCGCAATTAGATTTAGTAACTTGCTTAACTAGAGAACTAGAGACACTGAATCCAAAGCAGGCAGGATGAAATCTCCTTCTTTCCCCATCAACCCCTGTCAAGTTGCCCTTGAACAAGGCACCCCCTCCCCCCCAAGCAGCAATTATGACCCATATTTATGTTTATAGTCGTCGTAGTAATTATGACAGGATCAAAGCAGGAAGTAAAGTGACAAAGTATGAAAGCGCCAAACTCTGGAGAAAGGTTGGGGTGGTGGATAGGTCAAACAATCATAGGGCTTTTACCCAGGAGACTGGTGTTTGTGTCCCATTTGAAAATAAAAGTAAATGGTGAGATTTTTTTTTACTTTACCCAATATGGAACTATGTCAAGTTCTGGATCACGTGAGTAACCTATTATAACGTTTTCGAAACTTTTGTTGCCTAAACGTAATGAAACTGCGACCTTTTCACAACGTTAATGTGTTTAAAACCTGCAATGTTACGTTTAGATATGAGTATGGAAAACGCTCCTGTGGGTCATATTTCTTGCCAGCACTAGGGCCGCTAATTTATTTTGGGTTGCATACACACATTAGCACACAGTTTTGCCCTCCTCACCAACATTTTTACTATATCTCCATAATGAAGTTTGGATATTTGTCTGAAGGTACAACAAATTATATACAGCTGAAAAATGCAATTTTAAAGCATTGATGTTGCTAATTTTATTATTATTATTAGTAGTAGTAGTAATAGTAATAGTAGTAGTAGTTGTAGTGTTTTCTATGTAACACAATAACTTATTACAGTAAGTAAGATTAGATGAATCTGCAAGACATATTGTTGAAAGTCTGAACTATTCAGAAGTCTTGAGACTTGACTCATTTGAAAAATTAATTCTCTGTTAGTTTCAATTTGTGATTTTAAGTCTTTTTTAGCACAGTTCTAAACTAACTAACTAATTAATGAACCTGTTTTATTCCTTTGTGTTGAAACCAACAGTGTCACTGTGTTTCACATGGACATGCTAAGTATTGGAGAAGAGGAGCATATCGACAACCTGGAGGATGTGTTATCGATGTGATTGCTCTCACTTAGCAAGGGGAGCCGGTGAGGTGTGACAGTGAATAATCAGCCTCAGCACTACATCACCACCACATTTTCCACCAGTGGGGCTTCTACGGGCCCTCTGGGAAGGAGTCACATTTCTGGGAAGCGGCCTAAATGTATAGGTGCCAAGACGCATTGCTCATCTGCTCTTACGCATTCACACACACACACACACACACACACACACACACACACACACACACACACACACACACACACACACACACACACACACACACACACACACACACACACACACACACACAGGCTTCTTCATCAGATATCCTTGTTTCCTGTTCTGGGTTGGTTTAGGAAATTGCATTTTGTTAGTAATTTTAAATTTCTAATTATTAAATGCTGATAATGTGGAGTTGAAAAGCAATGACAATAAATACATCAATTATATGGTTTCTGATATCTTGGATTCATGCATATCACAGGATTAGGGCAAGGATGCTGGAAGGATTTTTCAATCTAACACCCCACTTGACATTCACTCAGTCCTTTACTGTTTTGAGTGCTAAGTGGTTTTTGAGATTTAATCGTTAGGCTTCAAATGTCAAATTAGACACATTTTTTTTAAATGCCTGATGCCCTTACTGGCTGTTGGGAATTCTCCCTCCTCTTCTAAAAAAACTGAATGAATAGGCTTGTGTAATCAATTCAATGCAAGGACACTGAAATCTTAAAGCCTTAAATGTCCCATATAATTTTCAGGTTCATAATTGTATTTTGGGTGTCTACTAGAACATGTTTACATGATTTAAAGTTAAAAAACACATGTACATATATATACACTGTATATATACAGTGTATATATATATATATCATAGTTGTCACAACCGTACGGAAGTCCTGACGGCTCGTTAAAAGGTAACATTTCTAAATACGTGCTGTGTGGATTTCTCTATGGATTGAGAGTTTTGTACTTTCAGTATTTATTCAGTATTCATATAGCCCCTCGACCTGCTTCAAATAAAAAAAAAAAACTATGGATATATACAATATGGGTCTTTTAAGCAAAAGCCTGACATCAGCATACTAAAACGTTCACAATGACAATGCTAACATGATGATGTTTTTCCATTACATTACATTAACCTAAAAATGACATGTAATGTTTTGCAGGTATAACATTTACCATGTTAATTCAGTGTTGTACAACATTAGCAAATTAGCGCTAAAACACAAGCTGAAGTCGATTGAAATGTCATTAGTTTTGCAGGTCATGAACCAAAGTATTGGTAAAGTCGACCTAATGACTGCACCAGATAAAAAGTTAGGGGATCACCAAAGTTAGTACAATTAATCCAAAGGGAGGACATGAATGCCTTATGAATACCATATTTCAAAGCAATCTATTTAGTAGTTGAGACATTTCACACAAAACTGCAAATGTGGTTACATGATGGCTCATGAGAAAAAAAGATCGCTACAACCATTAGGATACATCATCTGGTAACCATAAATGTCTGCACAAACGTTTGTGCCAATCCATCAGGTAGATGTTGAGATATGTCACTGGCCAAATGAAAACGTTGACCTGCTGGTGGCGCTAGATAAATTGTCAATGTATAACCAAAGTTTCTAAGATTTATCCTCAGTGTAAAATGTTATGGAAATCCATCCAATACTAGAGACATTTCACTGTACACCAGAAAAGTCACACCAATGAAGGCGCTAGAGGGAGGGTCAGGGGTTCACCAAGATCAGAGGAATTTATTGTCTATGACCATGAATGTCTATACAAAATGTAATGGCAATCCATTTGATAGTTGTTGAGATGTTTCAATCTGAACCAAAGTGGTGGACCTACATTGCCATCCATGAAGGTACACTGCTAGCGTGGCTAAAAAACGTGATTCTATCATCAACAATTCACTATGTGGCCTCCGTTTTTTTGTTTAAGTATCAAATAGCATAATAACAACAAGTAGGCTAAAACAAAGTATATTCAACTCAATTACCCCTTTGACTACCAAGCCTCAGTCAAATCTCTGGTGGGTATAATGGGGACGTTTTTGCAGAAATGGGGGAAACACTTGAAGGTCTGTTCCCTTGGTTGTAGACATAAACACCTCCCATTACTCAATTGTCTGCTTAAAAAAGCAACGGCTTTGGCGGACACAAATTACACCACGTATAAAGCTCTGTCACTCTGCAATGCACGAGGAAACGCAGGGCAGCAGTCTAGGAGTTAAAAGGAGTAGAGGAAAGACATAAACTTCTCAGAGGACTGATTTTTCCTTTTTCTATTTTCATCCACCACTGCTCAGAGAAGTAGCCAGTCAGCAAAAAGTGAGCCGAGGGATTGCTTTGTGGCTGTGTAAGGTGATATGAATAAAAAAAGGGCACATCTTGTCAGGTGTCAGCTGCTTGTCCTGTCATTCGGGTAAAAAGATAGAAGGTATTGGGCCTTTATCTGTAGTACACTGGCCAGTATGGACACATATGATTGTACCCAATGTACATAAATCCCAATGTGTTACAGTAGTAACACAAGGACTCACACATAAGTGAAAGACGATTGATTTTACCCCTGAGTCATTTCAAAAGGATTTCGGGAGTAGATGTTTTCAAGCAAACTCACTTACAGCCAAATCAGAGGAAAACAGGGGAACGCAATTAAAGCTGGTTTGATGAAGGCCGTGGCCTTGCATTATTCAGAGCTCAGCTGCTGGCCTCAAGGATGCTTTCCATGTTTTACTGACAAGCTCATCTTTCTGGCTTCCCAGGACATTAATTTGCTTTGAAGGATTTTCTTGGAGGATGAGATGCCCACAGCTGACCAGCAAATGAAATAAAACTGACGTCATTTATGTTCACTTTTAATTCTCACAAAGCCTACGTAGGAACATAATTCTTACCAGTTATAAAATATTTATTAATACATATTAAATATCAAAATAAAAGCAAGTATGGTCTAAGTAATTTATATTGGGATATTGGACATGTAACAAGGCTGTCTTTAAGATAAATTAGATCCAGGAAGTTTTCCCCCAACATGCACACACACAACCATCACCACACTCACTGTGGTGAGCTGTACCTCCTAATAGCAGTTATGCTGAGCTAAATGCTTACGACCAGCATTACCCTTGTCTTGTTTGCAAAATTTATTAAAGCCTACAATTTGCAGTGGTTGTAAAAATCCATTTTCTACACTGATGAGGTTTTGTTTGTGAGCCTAGTCATTGAAATTGATTTCCCCAATGTCTTTGTTTCTGTAGTTCAGTGTGTTGACTGTTCTGCCACCTCAGCAAGAAAACATTGTCTCAGAGTGGCACATATTAAGTCTTACATTTGGGAAATTACCAACAAATATATGTATATTTATTTGTCAAATTACCTCTAAGTAATCCATGTAATGACCTGATGCTGCTTTATTTGCTGAATTGATAAATAAGGATTGTAGGCTTTTTAGCTTTCATACAGCTTTATCTTTGAAGTAGGAAATATAGCAAATGGCTGCTTTAGTGTGGTCTTGATGGAGTTTTTATTCCTAAATTTGTTGATAAGATTAAAGTATAATACATATTGAAAGCCAGAGGTTTAAGCATCTGTTGAGTGGATTTATTGCCATCATTTTTCTCAGAATTTGCAATGGCCAGTACCACCTGCAGTCTGCTGCTAACTAACTTGTGTTGGCCATGGCCATCTGCCACCCAGGAACTTTCAGGGGAGCGTGATGTGTGTGGTGGCAGTGGACACATCGATACCTAAAGTTTTGATGCTAGTGAACCGATATGAAGTCTTGTGTTGAGTGTCAATAGCTTACAGGATCAATAATTAAACTTAAATCAATAAATAAGCTCCCCTATATGATGTGTGGATGGACTGGCCCTGCTTCGACTAGAGGCATACTTTCAAGTCGAGACTTTACACACTTCATATTTTCGATTGTATTCAAGATTAAGCATTTTAGCAGTTAACTGTTGCATTGGTCAAATGATCCCTTTTGAAACAGAAAAGCTAACAGAGATTTGACATTGAGTCAATCTTTTGTTGTTTATCTTCTTGTTTTCTTCTGTTTCGTATAAGAGCTTCATAAATACATTTTGTCAAAGGCTCAGTCGGACTAACTATCATAATATCAATGCAAATTGTCAATGGCACTTCTACATTCCATTTTATGAGTCTTCATAAATAGTGGATACTGAATTGCCTGACATACAGATCTGTTACATCACTCTGACATGAAGCCAAGGCCGTAGGAAAAGAAATGCCTCAGAAGTGAGCCGGTATATTACGCAACTGAGTTTCACACTGCACATTGGAGGAAATATTCATCTGCACAAAATATTGAATCTTGTTTTGAATAATTACACAAGGTAGAAAAAGGTTTCCAGTGGAATTTATCAACGTGTCAGGATAAATCAAATAATTTAAAATGTTAAAGTATGGTAGAATACTTCAGTAGGCTTAATCTTATGTTAATTAATTCATAAAGAATATTGAATTATGAAAATATCACATTCAGATTAAAGATGATTTAAGAGCCAATATGTTATTAAATCATTTACGGGCAGCTCTGCAATGTGGACTTTGCTTCTCAGTTGTTCTAGTCCAGTCCTATAGGCTCCATTGAATTAAAGTAATGTGAGTTTATTGATCCCTGTTGGGTATTACTCTTTTACACCCACATTCCCAAGCCCTCCCCAGGAGTATCAAAGGTTGAGCTGGATGGGATTAATTACCTATTTCATCTTAGCAGTACTGTTCACATGCTCTATCCAAATCCCATCTGATACCATTGCCTGTGCAACCAAATAGGTAGAAATGTGTTAGGAAGTGTGCACTCATGGTACAGTTCTTTTGGATTAAACTGTCCAGCAAATGGCTGTAGCTTGAAGTTGGAGAAACATACTGCACGCCATAATGTTAATTTAGTGATGAGAGTGTACGTTTTTTAAATATGGAACCAACATGCATAACGTCTCTGTTGGGTGAAAAGCTTGTATGTCCAAAACCATTGTTTTTCAGGAAATGAAAAAAAGCTAACTTGAAAACATTGTATTGAGCTATTTACAACAGACTAAGTCAGACGAAATTGCCTCGTCACTGTTAGAATATTTGTATAACCCACAGACAGATGTAAAGGGTGACCAATAGCATTGATTTATGAAGAAAAAAAGAAAGAATTATGAAATATGGAGATACAAGTTTTCTGCCTGACAGCAATGGAAATTAATTTGAGATAGCATTAATAAATGTTGTTTAAAAAAAATCCTGGTGCAGTGTTGACATGTTGGACTAAGCCAACAACTTGTGTGTTATCACATTATAACCACTGACATAGCTGGATTTCTTTTGCTTTTCTTTTATCAACTTATCTGAACCAGTCATGATTTAGGGTCACAAGCTGTTAATTCGTTGCCCAAGAAAACTCATCTGGTGCACATAACGTAGTATATTTCAACTATTTTCTTCAAATATTGTATACATTTATTTTGAAAAATAAATGACTCACCAGAAAAAATTCACAGTGACTTCTACACTGTTAGAAGTTTGTACAAGTCTTCTTCCCCTAACCCTAACCCTAACACCACAGCGATCATAATAAATAAACTAAACACAAGGTGCAGTTGAGGCTGATGGTATTTAGTCATAAACATAAAAAGTATTGGACAAATTTAACTTTTGACCCGATGATGATGAAAGTTAATCTCACAGCAGTGGGGGATCACCAAAGTCATTTGGACACATCACCTGGGAACCATGAATTTCTGCACCAAATTTTGGGCCACTCATCTGAGAAATGTTGAGATATTTCACAAAGTAATGGACCAACCGAACAATACTGTGTTCCCTGGAATAACACTGCTAGGGTGGCTGAATAGATTCTTATTCATTACATAAATAATGTAACATTGTAGCTTGTTATGTCTTATAATACAAACAATTATTTAGACTTTCAAATAAGTTTCAGTTAGACAGATTCCTATAAACGGCAATATTTTGGAGTGAGAAAGTGGTGTTCAAAACTTGCATCACAGCATGCTTTAGGAACAAACAACAGAGGCTGCATCTAGTATTTTTCTACATATATTAGTGGTGTGGACCAGGATTGCCTATTCCTATTAGTTCCATTCATTACCCACTGGTGGGGGCCTAATGTATCTTCTCCCCTGCCGCCGTCATAAGCCTCAGATTGGTTCTGGGTGGTCGGTGGACTGCAGCCCGCTGCAGATGAAACATATTGAGCTTCTCCACAACTTTACTTGAGGTCATTTCATCAAAGGAGGGGCCTTCTGATTAACTTTCTCTCAGCCTCATTGCTTTGAGTACCCACCAGATAGTTTCCATGGGGGTTCCACTGTCCCCTGATTCTGTACATTAACATTACTCTGCTTGATGAGACGTTCAGAGAAAAGTTCCAGCCAAGACAAATTATGTAAACAGTCATGATGGATACATTTTCTAAAAGAAGCATCACAAAACACAGGGAAACTCTTAAAGTTAATACAGGTACCATGATATGCTTGCAAAGTACAATACATGGGTTTATATTTGGTTGTATATCTAAATATCAAGGGCAGATGGGACACAGAGGCCGAGTGTCTGGCCTGCTGACTCTGTTTTTGTATTTTTAGCCAAAAGAAGAGGCTGCAGACAAACTTTTGCTTATAACTTTGAGAGCCAAACAGATTTCTCTTGGTCAGTCTGCTGTTTGAGGCCACCAGGTTAATGTTCACCCACATGACGAGAAAAAAAGCCAAAGTAATGTTATTCAAACATGACTGTGCAGCGTGAATTCAGTAAAGCCTTGTGGTAAGGCCAGGAATTCACTTGTTCTTCTAAATGATTTACATACAAAAGTAGTATCAATTAGTAGTGGTATCAGCTAAAACTTATATGCAGTTCCTATAAGTGCCACTAAGTACCAATAATTACATGATATCCTCTTTTTCAACGTCTTAAAATCTGCAAGTTAGGTTGAAAATTACTGTAATGAATGTGGACCTTTTGATTAATAGCCTACCATTACATATTGATTACATTTTGTAGAACATAATATTCATCTTAACTGTATATTATGAGTGGGAACATAACAGATTGAAAAAACAGTCTCTCCTCAGATCCTGAGATTTCTGGATTTGAGTACATTTACCATCTTCCACTGGGAAGTCAGTTCACTGTAATGTTGACAATGACTAAATTCTTATAATACATTTCAATAAAACAGACATGCAAAAGTTCTACCATTTTGCACCTGGGTTTCCCCACAGCTTTTAAAGTAGCAATTAATTTTAAACGGCTTTTAAATCATTCATTCATCATTCAATCATCATTTTGGTCTTAAACTCACATTTGTGAACACCAAACACACATTTTCCTGCGGGGAGAGCATTGGAGATGCAACCTTTGGATCACAATCTGACAGCATAGATCTTCTTGTAACAACACAATATACATCCAGAAACACTTAAACCCCATGGGAAGTGGGTGTAGCAGGAGTGGGTTACCTTTCTGCAGGGTATCACCATGCTCTTGACAGCAAATGGTGTCAGCTTTAATTGGAACAAGCACAACGTAATGGAGCGTGTCAGATGGCTTCCACTGTGCCTTAGAGGAGGTATGGCTTCTAAGTTTCTCCATGGTTGGAAGGTCAGAGTGGGAGGGGGTGATGCAAAAGAAAGAAATAGAAAGAAGGAAAAATCAAGAACTAAAACAAAAAGAAGATGTTATTTCACTCTTTCATTGCAAATCAAAGATGACAAGAAGACTTGTACATTGCTTTACAATAAAAGGTTGGAAATTGCATTGAAAGGAAATTGCAACAAATTCAGCAACCCGCAACACTGTCAGGCTGTTATTCTTTTACTTACTTTAAAAATTCATTTATTTTTTATTGGTATGGGACAACAGTTATCTGCATTTTAAGACATCCTGGTCATTTTCCATCCTCACAATTGTAAGAGACCACGATCAAGCTAAAGATTGCAGAATACTTTTGCTAAGGCTTGCTGTAATGTTACACTATCACTCTTATTAGCAGTGCCTAAATACCTAAATAAAATGTACTGCATGAGAGAGCGAGGGCAAGAGATAAAAGCATTTAGACTAGAAAAAAAAGATGGAAAGAAAGCTGATAAAATATGCTGCAAGTTGATAAAAGAGAAAGAAAAATCTTTAATTTTGCATCTTTAATGCAAAAAACTATCTAGATGGAAAAAGAAAAGGCGGAAGCAAAATGGGATAACCTAATACAGAAAGGAAACAAATACTTACAGTACCTAACTTCAAACTGATGTATGTATGATTAATAATTAATAATTGAATTATATTGATAGCAAAAAGATATTAGAAAAGGTCTTAAAGGTACAAGCACTGTGCTGAGGCAAAACAGCTGTGCTCCAGGCGCCACTCCAGGGTAAACAAGAGAAACCTTGTGCTTGTTTTTCTTTTCTTTTTTTAAAAGAATGAATTGTGTATTTGTTATAACCTAAATTCTTGAATATCTTTTAAAATACTGGAAGGATTATTGATACATGCACAAACAGGAAAAACAAATTGTTAACAAAGTCCACACCTGTCTCCCATTTGTTGAATGATTTAGTTTTTATTGGTCAACAGAAATGTCAGCCATATTTTTTTAACCTTATTTCTACATGTCGGCAATGTAATGTGTAGCGTATGGGTGCAAGATTCACAATGTTCGAAGCAAAATCTAAAATTGAAAAAGTTTCCTTTTATATCTGGTGGACACCAGCTCCTAAATTTGTGAGACCCTCACTGATGTCAATTAAACCACAACAAAACCAAGGTCACATATGGAAACCAGGAAAGATTTCTCTGCAAAGACAAACAATGCAATTTTAATAAAACTACATTTAAGGCACAAATGTGACATGCTGTTTGCTGTGAAGCAAGTTTCTCTTACTGTACTTGCAAACAGTCTTCAGCGTGTAAGTTTTGTTGTTGCTGATCACTTCCTTTATTGAAAAAAACAAAAAGCTGCCACACGTCGTTGTTTTGTTTAGAGCACATCTTGTCTGCAACACCCTTTTTGTAATGTGAAATTATTCATAATAAACCTTTATTAGATTGTTAGTCTCTATTTAAAACTTAAAACGACATGGTGGACTGAACTGTTTGTTTCCCTTCTGTTTGAACAGCTGTGTAACTATTATTCTAAGGTCATATACATTTACAGATACAAAAAGTCTGGCAGCATGATCTTCTTCATAACACTTGTACTTTCTCCACACATGCATAAATGATCTTAAGTAGTGTGGGCTCGACTTAAGGTTAGAAATAATAGATCAAAGCGAGGAATTTGAGTGCATTGATTTCGATTCATGTGTTACTTCTGATGGTAATGTCTGACGAGGCGGATGCTGGGCTGTTGCGTCAGAGTGGTAGTGATGAAAATAGCTGGCAAAAGAAGGAGCGAGCAAAAAGGATTCCAGCAGATGACTAAATCATGAACACATGAGGACACAGGCGGTTTGCAAGGACTGGCACTGGAATGATCAGACTTTGAAACTAATCTCTCGTATAAAATTATGCATCTTTTAACTATCATTCTGGCTTGACAGATGGGCTTGTACACTATGATTGGGCCGTCAGGTACACAGATGTAAAAATTCACAGCTCCCTGTAAGCTTTGGTGGGGCAGAGTTATACAGGTGGCCACTGGGTGTTGCCCTTCAGTCCTAATCATGGAGGGATTACATATTACCTTAATTACAGCATCTTCAATTTAGAGCTGATACTTACTGACAATTCTGTGGCATTGTTAAACCCAAACTAACAATTTGTACTGTTTCTGGTAAAGCACGAGCAGTCTGCACACGGCTGTGCCACATGTGTGCTGCTACAATTACACATGCTGAGAATGTTGAGGGAGTCCCAGTTATTATTTTTTTTATCAAGATGAAATAATATTGCACTTTGGCTCGAGCAAAGAAAAACTGATAGGAATAATTTATCTTCTATGACTTTACAGGGATACTGGTGAACTAATACTGCAGCTGAGAAAGACAACACTTCTATTACATTATTTAGTTCTAAAGCATTAATGAAGGGTTGTTAAAAGATAAATGCAATGACGATGGAGCTTTGCAATGGCTTGGTATACAATATTAAGACAGGACAGATGTAGGATAAATGTGAGGCTTATACAGTAGCTATCCTTTTAGCACTTCTTCAAGCAAAGGGCTGTAAAAATACATCTTTTGCTGGAACGTAAATGGAGGCAGTGATGTGCAGTTTCCTTCCGTCCATCGTTTTTCTCTTCTTTTTCCTTGTTCCCTTGGCAGGAACAGGCGTTTAGCCTCTGTGCCTCCTGTTTGCCGAGCCAGTGACAGCTCACTACGCAGCACTGCTGTGGGAGTGTGCAGGGCACAGGCAGAAGTTAAGTTAAGCTGAGTTAAGTTAGAAAAAGGAGAGGAGGAGCATGCTGAATATACAGTAGTAGATTCTGTGGCTCTTGTAGACAAATCTAACAGACGGGCTGATAAATGTTTCTTTCTGATAACAGGTTGTTGCTTGCAGAGGTGTGAGTGTGAGTCTGGAGTAAGAAAGGGGGAAGCAGGAAACAAATAGAGGGGAGTGGGAGTGTAGCATGCTGTGATGAGTGTCTCAGACTCAGCATTCAGCTCAGATACAGGGTGATAACAACGGAAGAGGAGGCTACAAATCAAAAAGATCTTGATCATAACAAACCTTTTATGTTATGTGATGTGAAACACTGTTAGTCTGCTGGAAGATTGCCCTAAAATATGTTTGGCACTACAAGGTGCTCCCATTAACCATGCAAGCATTAAAGAGAATGACTGAAGGGTGACAATGTGTGGCCCAACTTGTTTTAGTATACTGAAGAAAACTCCTTGAAATGCAATTATATTTGTCAGGAAACTGGAGCAGAGTTGGTTCATTTCTTTTCAAGGTAGATTTACACACACTGATTTAGGTTTATCAAGGTTTTCAGCTACAGTGTTGATGATTTTCAATGTGGGCACTCAAGGCTGAACAGCAGCGCGCTTGGCTGCCTTAAAGCTAAACAGCAGACTGGATTTTTTCAGTGTCTGAATATCAGATGAGTCAGTGTGTGTGTTTGTGTGTGTGTGTGTGTGTGTGTGTGTGTGTGTGTTTGTCAGAGGGGTAACAGGCTTGAAACCAGAGACAAGAGCATAGTAACAATTTACAATTACATACCACATTCAATACAAAAATGCATCTGGACAAAACCATCTCTATTAACATGACAGATCCATTAAGCCACTGATTATTATTATTATTTCTTTAAATTAAAATGTAGCCCACATTTCAGACATGGAAACACAAATACAGGACAGACAAATAATACACCATGAATAAAAATAGATTAATTAGGGTCTATGTATGGATTTATTTTGCATTAAGCCCAGTGACAGGCAATACAGCTGTGCACACGCCATAAGTAAAGGATGCTGTTAAAAGTGACGCTCGAGTGAACAAGGATGTCCCATTTCCTAACTGAGGATTCCTCTGTCCTGGCATTTCTTTCTTGTGTCTTACAAAGGCGGAGATAAGATGCAAGGAAGAAAGAAACGGAGATGCAAGATAAGGTTAAGAGATGAGACAAGAAATCCTCCAAACCACAAGACGATATAGGTCATTTATTCCTACCCACTAATACGACCCACAGAAACGTTTAATAAATTAGTGCCCCCTAGCGGTGGCAGGAAATACGACCCACATGAGCATTTTCCATCCTCATATCTAAACCACAGAACGTAACAGTAGCGGTTTTAAAAACACGGTCCCCATTTCCTCCACCCTCATGCTCCCGTTGTGATTGGCTGATCAGCGGTATGAGCTGCGAATGAGCACAAATATTGATTTTAAAACGATTTTATTGATTTTCACATGGTCCCTGATGCATCGTCCGCAAGGGTCTATGATCAGAACTTCTTCCAAGGCAACAATCTGTTATATTTAGCTATGGTCTGTTTACAGAAATAGCAGACTGCAGAATACAGTGATTACGAATCAAGTATTGAACTGTACTCAATTGTGTTAGTATTACCAAATAATGTTACATTCAGGTCAATATGACCATCTGTTGCTGCTTGCTGGGCTTGAGTGTGCCATCTTATGCTTTCATCATATTTTTTGAACATTCAGTACCTTTAAGGTTATTCTGGAGAATATTCTAGACACTATTTGTCATTGTTTTTGGATTGTTGCAATGATAACAAACATTTACATAAAGCAAGCATATTTGTCCACTCCCATGTTGATAACAGCATTAAAAACTTGAATAATATCCCTTTTAAGTACATTTAGAACACATAAATCAAACCAATAATTTGCGATTAATTACGAGTTAACTATGGACAATCATGCGATTAAATATTGTAACCGATTGAGCGTCAGTGTCAGTGTGGCGCGTGTGTAAAGGCAGACTAGGCAATGGCCTAGAACGGCACTTTGGCAAGGTGGAAAAATGTTTAGTTTGGCCTTCATTTTGTTGCCTCTTGTAGTCCATTGGTGAGGAATGTGTGGGTCGAAACACTAACTGTACAGTACACGGTACAACCATGTCTAAACGACTGAAACTGTCTAGTTGTGAGTACAAAAAAGAAACATAGCAAAAGCTCCAAAAACAAAAACAAAATCTTTATTGAAATATACGGATCCTGTTGAGAGTAAAAAGGATGATGCTGGCCCACCCAGAGCCCAGGAGATGGGTGTAAAAAGCACTGCAGCCGTTGCTAGCTGCCTGGCAAGTGATGCCTCCCCTACCACCAGAGACTGGAGGAGCCACAAGCCCTACCGGGAATGACATTGACATTGAGGCCGCTAAACATATAGCTTTGCAACCTGTATGCAGACAAGGTGAGGAGGATATGAAAGATCCCAGCAAGGAGCCAACAACAATAACGCAAGAACTAATAGACATTCTGACAGAAAGAGGACCGTATCAGGTCAAAGGAATTGATTTCCCCAGGGATAATGCACACAGAAAAAAAGTAAGGTAAGCTTTTTTCTCTCTAGTGGTTTTAAGTTTTGAATCTGCTCATATCGCCTTGCTGCACACTTGTGTGAAGGCCTATGTGTGTGTGTGTCCGTGAGTTTAAGGTTTTGTTGAGGCTATATACAGATTTGCGATATTATTACAGTTGCTATGTAGATGAGTTGAAATGTGATTATTTACAAATAGCTGTTTTGTCATGACTCTGCTGTAAAGGGGTTTGGAACCTTATTATGACAAACAAACAACAACAGCAATTCACACAACAGCAATTCACACAACACAATAGCAATTCACACAACACAACAGCAAATCCCACAACTAGGGATGCAATAGTATGAAAATTTTACCTCACCGTTATTGAGACCAAAATTATCACGGTTTTCGGTATTATTGCGGTAAGTGTGTTCAATATGTTCAGAAAGCACTGATAGGCCTACACAAGCTGAAATAGTTTAAACAAGTGTAACAGTGTTTATCATATTACAAAAATATAGGCAATAGGCTTGTAAAAACTACTGAAAACTGGCTACTGAAACACTGGCCCTCTGTAGGGTGTCAGGTAAGAACTTGAACCAGAGATGTCTGACTTTGAGATCCAGGAAGATTTATTTACAACTCAAACATGAAGTTAACTATGAAGTTGTATTTGACTTTACATGTGAAGTTGGATGTGGTTCTGAAATATGTGAAGTTGGATGTGGTTCTGAAATATAAGCAAATAGTAATGCACATTAATAAGAATCAGACTTACTATGAACATTATTTACCAAAACTAAATGTTATAGCCACCAGCATATAAAAAGAAACAATACTAAGAATTACATTAATTTCTTTATTAAGTCTAATTAACATAAATGTAACATATTGCTCAGTAACAAAAATAATAATTGTATCTATCTATTACAGCACACATATCCATAACTGAGCAAATTGTGTAATACACCTTTAATAGCTAAGCACGTGGCTCCACAGCGCTATCTGTTTACTGGCATTGCACGTTGCTAGCAAATTGCCCTAACACAACCTGAATATCAACACATGGCTGCACAAGTAAACAATCTGCACATCTATCAGCTATGCAATAAGAAACACAGCAACAGAAATATTATCAAGGCGATAATATATATATCTCCAAATAATATGTCGTAGCACGGGCTAAACTTATCCACATCGTAGCAGAACACTTATTGAAATATGAATAAACGTAGCTTTAACGTTTACACAGATAACGAGGCAGTAAAACCCATGACAGTTTAGTTTTAACTTACGTTCTGGGCTACACACATCACTTCAACAAGTCCGAAAACGGGAAAGGAATGATGAAGAAAAAAGTTTTACAGCTGCTGCATTCTGTCCCCTTCTCCTGTCTGAGCGCAAGTGATTGGCAGGAGATCAAAGAAATGACTCTCGTCACTGATTGGTCAATCATCTCAGGAGAGAGAGCAAGTGTTATTATGGCCTGTTTTACAAGGCTGATAAATGTCCTGAGCGCTGTCATCTCCTCCTTCCGCCATGATTCCAACTTCAAGAAACGCATGTTGTAGGCTACGCAGTGCACCTGAGCGGCAACTTCAGGAGATTCGGATGAAGCTGGGAAGGATTAAACACAGGGTTTCCACACCGTGGTAATCCACCGTGATAATAATGATATTTTAAATGAAAACGGTAATTGTTATCGTCAACATTTTTACCGTGTTTACGGTTACACCGGTAATCGTTAGATCCCTACCCACAACATAACATTAATTCCCACAACACAACAGCAATTCCAAAAACACAACAACAATTCCCCAAAAACATCAGTAAATCAAACAACACAACAGTAATTCACACAACAGCAAATCACTACAATATGACAGCATTGGTGAGACTGAAACAGAAAGGGTAGGGTACGTATTGGACACTGATCCTTGTAATTGGTTGTGTGGCAAAGTATGTTTTGGGGTATTTTACATTGTTATTTTTAGTTTTATGTATTATTTAATTTTGTACTGTATATTTGCAATAATGACAGATTGCATTGAAGTTTTTTAATTATTACTTTTGTGTGGGTAATATATTGTGTTGTGTGAATTGCTGTCGTGTTGTGTGAAGTGCTGTCGTGTTGTGTGAAGTGCTGTCGTGTTGTGGCGATTTGCTGTCGTGTTGTGTGAAGTGCTGTTGTGGTGATTTGGTGTTGTGTTGAATGAATAAAGTGTGTTCAATGAAAATGCTAAATGCAAGGAAAAGAGAGGAAAAAGGAAGAAAGGGCAGGAGTCACCATGAGAATACTTTGATATTCTAGAACAATACCTTACTGTGCTGAGTGGAATGAAAGTGTGTGTTAAACAAAAGTACTTTTGACTAATGCTGTTAACTGTTTGTTTTTTTTGCTAGACAACCTTTCAGCAGTGCACAGAGACTAGGCACTTGGTTGATTGCCTCACATAAACATCAGAACTCACATACACATTATGCATTTTAGATAAACCATGTACCACAATCAACAGATACTGTAGAATAAGATGACCATGTTTTTAAGGTTATTTTTTAGTTTTATTCTCCTTTCTGGTATTGAAACATACTCATAACCCAGAATTACAAAATGCATCTTGTATGGCTGTTTGTTCTGTAGTGTTTTAGGATGCATTTTAATTTGAATTGTGTGGATAGCACACATGTGTACAGACACTTTGCAACAGATGAGCAGCTTCCACTCAAGCTGTTGGAAATTAAGAGCCTTACAAAGCCACTATGCTGCAGGTGGGCAGAGCACTTTCATCCATGTAGGAAAGGTGAGGATTTGAACTAGAAACCCTGTGGTCACAAGCCTTTGGTCTTTATGGCTACTACAGCGCACACTAACTACACTGCTAAATGTGCGTGTCTGTAAGCATGTAACAGTGTGTGTAATACACGTGTTTGAACATGCATGGGCATTTACTTCTGCTGGTGTGTCAGACTGGTGCTCATATAACCATGTGCTCTATGTGATTTAAGTGGGAGCTGTCAGGAGTGAGTGCACACTGTTCTAATGTTGCAAGATCTTTTTCTTTTTTCTCACTTTCTCTGTATCCTTTCCAACTTTTCTTCTTCATTTTGCCTCTGTTTTTGTTGCTTTTCTCTCTCTCTCTTTTTTTACTGTCCACTCACTCTTCCTTGTTTCTTGTTTGACTGTCCAAGCTGTATACAATTTCTCCTTTCTCTTTTATAATGTTGGGCCAGTTACTTGATAAATGTGATCAATTCTGTCAAAGTCGCCTTCCAACAACTCCAGTGCGTCTGTCTCTCTCTTGTCTCCTGTTCTCTCCTTTTCTCCTCCCACTCTCCACTTCTGTCTCCGTCACTTCTCTGCTTTTTGTCACCATCTCTGTCTCTCGTTCTCACTCTCACCTCTTCACTACATCTGCCACCCCCTCTCTCTTTTCAGTCTGTGTTGCTTCTCTGTTTCTCTCCTCCTCTCTCTCTGTCTTCACCTCTTTTCTGGTCTTCCTCTCTCTACCTTCTTCTCACAGACAGTCCTCATTAGGAGCAGCAGCAGCAGCCTCTTTTTGCTCCCTGTTTGCAGCCAATGGGCCATTAGTCTGTTGTGTGCAGGGCAATAAATCGCATCAGGCAGGAACCCAAGCACCCTGAGTTTATCTCCATGTCGGCCAATCAGGACAATTTGCTATGGTTTGGTGAGCAGTGTGGATTTGGGGACGGTAGGCATGGTGTTCAGTCCAGTAAGAGTAAATGCTGCAGTGATGCAGTAATGAAGAATTTGTGTTAAGAATATGCTGATACTGTACATCTATGTTTTTCATTACATTAGAGATGCGATGAAACTCTGCAGTATAACTAGTAACTTTTTTGTGTGCATAATATAGATGTCTTATCAGTTAAAAATGTTGCAACAGACCACCAACTCAAAAAGATTACAAACCATATTTTCTCAAATGCAAAATAGGTTCTGCCATTTCTCTGAACACAGAAAGTAAACGTAAAATACAAATTGTAGTCGGTAGGTCTAAATCTCAGTGAACAAATGAGAGGTTAGATTTGTTCGCCTTCATGTATTTGGTATCTTGTGGTGCTGGGCAAAAATGAACAACCAAATCATATGTATAGATTCCTTTTTGAGCTTGGTTCGTACCAGGTCCGCAGTGGTATGTAGTGCTTTCAGTAAATCAACCTTTTACTCTGAGTCCAACAACAGCTTTTCCTGGCTCTGCATACTCATAAACCACCATGCAAACTACACACTGCCAATGACTGCAAAGGAAGCACAACAACCTTAATTCAGTGTTACAAACTCAGTCTACCCTGTCTGAGTTACTGTGACAAACTGTAACTTACTTTTAGCTGTGTGGGTGGTGACACATGTTTTTCCCTTGGGGCTTACCATAGCCATAAAAACTCACTGCAGTGTACTGAGACGGTTCAACACTACTGGCAAGCCCGTATAGTGGACACTCGACTTGAATGCTGGGCCACATAAAGATTAATTTCTTGACACCAGCTGGTTTTCATGACCGTGCTGTGTGCAGTTTACTTATATCCCCATACAAGATATTTCAGTACTGAAGTAAAAACTTTTCAAACATGTTTCTCCTTTACTACTACCACTATTTGGGGGTGCCAATGTGTGAAGTTATGCAGTTTTAATGATCCCTGTGCGGAAACTGCTGTTGCAGCAGCAAGTAGTGACAAGAAAGAAGAGCATAGAAGAGTCGTGCATGAGATAAAAAAAGAAGAGAAAATGGATGTTATGAACAGAGCACTTTTGACATTTCTAACAGTCAGACATATTGAGTAGAAAATATGTAAATGAAAAAAATAATCAGCTAAACTGGGTTATAGTGTTTGCATGAATGGCAAAATAGCAGCAGACAAAAACATATTAAAACAAAGATTACATAGGATTATTGCCTCGTCACAATGTTGACAGTTATGAAAATGCTAAAAATATCAACAGTGCAATCTATCTAATACAGTGAGACATATCTTTATGTATGTGTAAGTGTGTGTCCGTGTTTGGGGGCGTTGTTGGTGGGAAGGTAACCTGCATGTCACACAGACGCCACATGCAGAACGCTTTACAACACTTTCCTAGCCTGGAAATCCAGACCCAAATCTGAAAGCTTAAGGGTCTGACAATGAGTAATGAAAATGGCCCAACTCGAGGGGTGGCACCAATTGAAAATCTCACTGCACGCAATTAGATAACACTACGACCAATCACAACAATACACGGGGTGATGTATCCAGAGCGTACCCATACGCTTAGCTACCAGAGGAGCTAACTGGTAGATTAAACTCTTGCTGTATCCAGTCGGCAAAACAGCGCCGTCTTCTGTTCCTCTTTTAGATTAAAAGCCAAGTCTAACTCGTTCATTGTAACGGCCAAAGCCGTTTCAAACAACTGGTGTTCATCCTTAGCCATCTTGCAATGTTTACTAATGACTTCGACGTCACAGCGCTGTCGTCATCTGTTTAGCTCGCCTCTGGCCCGCCTATATCAGATACACCGATGTGATTGGTGCAACTCGGCTACAAGGACATAGTTAATGAGCATCATTACTGAATGCCAGAGTGACTCGCTGAGCAAATTCAAATTGTGCTCTCGCGAGAACTCTGGATTTCCAGGGTAACACTTTCCTGGAGGACGAGCGGATAGCTGAAAGGAACATTGCGACTGTTGTGTGGAATAAGGTTGGCGAAAAAAAGGCCCTACGCTTTCCAGTGTCTATTATTTTGCTAAGAGGAAACTCAATAAAAAGCCATTTGTCAACACTATATAGTATTAAGTTGCTGTGAGCTGTAGCCTACATTCACCACTTCTAAACAGAGGCAAAACATAACGTAATGTCTGAGATTATTCCTTCACAACGCTGTGCAAAGCGAGAAAATCTCAGACCTGAATCGGGCAGACACAGCAGTTTTCATCAGACTCACCCTGGGTCGGGTTAATTAAATCTACTGCTACAGCCTGGTTCAGACAGCAGGATAATTAGGCCGATTTTAGCCCCGATTCACCCCTCCCGACAATCTTAAGGATGCTCCGATTATCGTAAAATAATCTGATCAGATATTCCTGCCGCGTGTGGTGTGTTAAGACTGCTCTCGTCTGCTCGGAAGGACGTCGGGACCGCTCCGATCTCAAATCGGGCATATCCAACATGTTGGATTTTTTGGGCCCGATTTCTCCTCGTGTGTGGTGTCCCCCCGGGACAAACGAGCATGCAGCCTGTGGACTGTGGCATACAATAAAGTCGATGGGCATAACTACATCCACAACTGCAGTCCACCAGAGTACATGGAAACGAATATATGAACGTGTATTTCAACTGTAATTAATCTGTGTAGTACGTAACGACATTTCTATGAGAAAAAACAACAACTCACCTCCATATCATGATGTAGCTGAGTATAGTCCATGCTCGCGTTGTCTCCACTTCTTTGACCATCGCCTTTTCTTTTGATAACGTTTTTTTTTCGGTTAAAAACAAACTACAAACTATCGCCACTGCATCCGCCATGATTGTTTACTCTGAAGTTGCGTTTGATCTCGAGGTATTTTGCGAGATTTCCCGTCTGACCTGGGAATGCTTGGCAGTCAAATCGGTTCGTGTGTGATGTGTTGATTTTGCCGTGTGCTGCGCACCACACACTGTCCGACCAAAACTGTTAGACCCGTGATTTTTTATCGCCGTGTGTGGGGTCTCTCAGGATTGGAAAATTGGCCGACAATTTTAAAATTGTCCCGTGTGAACCAGGCTTAACTTACAACACAAATAACTTTACCGTCGCCAAACTACCCCTGAGAATCAAATCCCCTACTTCATCATTAACCGTCAAGCCACTAAACCTGTATGGAAATTAACACCTCTGCTGGTTAACAATCATACGACACGAGACAACACTGTCTCTCTCTCTCTCTCTCTCTCTCTCTCTCTCTCTCTCTCTCTCTGCTTGCGCACACACGTACACAAACACATACACACACACACACACACACTGTCCGGTTCTGGTGGTTGATGAACGTATATATGTGCTGATTAACTCTCATAACGGGCCAGGTGGGTAGCGCACTGCCATGAGTCCATGACGCTAAATATCTGATTACTCCACATTTTCATTGTGATATTTTGTGATTACATTCTGAATCTGCAACGTTCTCTGTCAGGTAAATCAGTAAGTTAGTAGCAGGCTATACAGTGGAGCTGCATATTAAGTGGTTTGGGGTCCTTCTGTAAGTAATTTTGGGGTACAAGTTTTGAAGAATTTTATAAGCAGAAACACGACAAACAGACACATTTTCAACGGGCACTGTACTAGTTGTATAAAAAATGCATGGGCAAGACGGCAGCATATATTTACAGGGTGCAGAAACATGCTTTCATTCACATTAATACGTCATATGGCAGACAAAATAACCCTATAATGTGATTAATTTACACTATTTATATTCAATTCAACATTTAAATGGACACTTTATATGCAGAAATACTCAGTCAGTGGATCCCAGGGGAGATAATTAGGTGTCCTCAGCTGCACAGGCTACAGCATTGTAAAAATTCAATGCTTACAAAATATTAAAACCTTACAGAAGAGATGAAGGAAATATAGATAGATTTGTGTATTGACAGATTAGATAGGTATATTTATCATTTTACTAATTTATTTAATGCCTGCTGTGTGTTACTTGCCTCAACCTATTCTAATTCTGTGAATTAGCACATTATCATAATGAATGCATGTACAATGATCCAGGCAGTAACATCGTCTAGAAGCTGAGAACATGTCTGGAATACAAGGCAGCCCTTTTTAAGGATTAGGACAAACATGCATTTATTTTGCTTCTCTGATCATACTGCTGCTAAGGACTGAGTTGACCTTTATGGGCTAGGTAGAAGACAGAATGGGTAAGACAGCAATTTAAATGTTGCAGAGATACTGCTACAGCGATGGCTTCATTTGAGATTCAGACTCAGTTACTCTACAACGTTGAATGATGGCATAATTATGACTGCAGCGGTACAGATTGCGGGCAATTCATTAATGGCGTGTGTACAGTGTGTATACAAATGTATAAATGTATACAGTGCATCTGCATTTGGTAGAAATCCCACATACTTATGTACGTAAGAGATATAAGGAGGAGGTTTCTGTCACTTTGGTATGTGGGATTTTGATGGATGACCTTTTGACCTGGGGGGTCAAGAGGTCACAACCTGTCAGAAAGTGATTGATGCCTTCCAGGTGTGTGTGACTGGTCTGTTCTGGAAGCTTCTAGAAGGAAGGCGTGTCCCGAAATGACGCGGTGTTAAGTGCTGCAATGAGGGCGCCAGGAAGTAGAAAAATGTTTCATTTAAATGATCCAATGAGCGCTAGAGATGAAATATCCGGATGTGTTTGAAATGATCCAGTGAGAGAAGAGGGGTGTAGCGTTAAATTTTGAGCATAAAAGGGTTTCTTCCCCGCTTTGAAACAGAGAAAGATAGGTTTTTCATTCTACACACAGCATGAATGTAAGTTTGAGTAACACTGATGCGTTTGAAATGAGCCAATGACCAAGAATTAAATCAAGTATCTTTACACTCTTTGGAGCAGAGAGCAGAACGTGTGTAAGGCAGGGTTGTAAAATAGGAATGTGTAAGGCGCCCTCTTACAACAGGCCAAGTAAGTGATTGTAATAAGCGTGAATGGGCCTAAGCCCAAAGGTCAATGCATTTCTACCACACACTCACACACACACACACACACACACACACACACCCACACTCACACACACTCACGCACACACACACACACACACACACAAACAGCCACAGTTCATGTTGTCAGTACATGTTGACCGTATGTCTGTGCATGCTTAGCTCTAGTCCATATGTCTGGTTGTCCCATGGGCCCTCCTCCTGTTCCACTCATCTGGCTGTGCCTTCTTCGTCTGGCCCCGATCGGTGTTCACCCTTTTCCCAACATAACCCCTTTTTCTCCCACTTTTTTCCCATGCCCACAGCAACACTCTACCAGAAATTGCGCTTTCAATTCAAATAAGCGAACCAGTGAGAAGTAGTAAAAAAAAACATTTTCAACAGATCACACAAAACCACAAATGGCATTTGAACACATAACATTCATTGTGACTACTTTCTTTGAATTTTGAGTGATTTATTCAACTTAGTCACACTTATTTTTGTTTACGGTCAAAATGACCGCCATAGAAAAAAAAAGTATAATATTCATCCATACACACACTCCTACAACTTTCCTGTGCTTGTGTGCCATTATACACATGAAACACACGCACACAAACAGACACAGTTCATGTTGTCAGTACATGTTGTCATGTTGCCGCTGCATGTGAGCCACTAATGTTCGCACACATATGCATATGAATTTTAATTTGTGAATACATTTGTATCATTTAAATGTAACCACATTGACTTAAAAGATTGTTTGTGTTTAATGTGGTGAAAGATGCAAACAAAAATTAAAAACAAAAAGTATGCTTTTGTTATTTATACAAAATGCAACCTGAACCAAATATGTTTCTTTGTAAAACGCCAGCGTTAAAAGTAAATAGTTCTAACTTGAAGTTATATGACTTCACCGGATGCATTTATGTTTTAGAGACGTTGCGTTGTAATTCAGAATTAAAACAATGTCGCCAAAATGTAAGTCTTACAGGCAAGATATGGTATGTTCAACATGAATTTGTGAATACAAAACTTATTTTGTATAATTTTAATGTAACTAGCACATTTGACAAAAAAAAAAATGTGTTTAATGTGGTGAAAGATGTCAATTTAAAAAAGATCAGTACTTCCTTAAGTATTTACGACCCTCATAAAACTGAATTCAAAGAAAACAACAGTGTTTTTTTGTTTTGTTTTTTTTACCACGCCCAGAACGCTTCCATACCACACCTTTTTTCCAGAAGTTTCCAAACTACGCCCCGTTCCAGAATTTTCCTAACCACACCCCCCTTACAATAGTATAAAGACTGAAGCAGACAGCGACAGAACATGCCACAGATGCGTTTGAAATGAGGGACTGAGTAAGAATTAAATCAAGTATCTTTACACTATTTGGAGCAGAATGTGGAGAGAGAGAGAGAGAGAGAGAGAGAATTTCCCGTTTTACCCTACAAAGACACACATGTCCAAACAAGTATCCACCGTCTAACGATTTTGAATGTGGCCTCACACAGAGTATCTTACCATGGAAAGTCTTAACGAAAAAGACTCAGCTACATAGAGGCCAGTAACATGGCCAGAGTGAACTACGTGGCCGATGTTCTGTTGCACCACGAGATGATATCAGGTGAAGAGTTGGAGTACATCCAGGCTATGAGAGGCACTCGGGACAGGGCTAGGGCCTTGATCGACCATGCAAGGAAGAAGGGCAACGGTGTTTGTAAGACGTTTATGGAAACCTGGGAGGACAACGACAACCACAACGTCTTCTGTGGCTCGTCCGCAGCACCCGAGGTGTCCGGAGAGATACTTGCCATCTTGGACGATCTCGGCACTGAGGATTTTGTGGGACTCAAGTATTTCCTGCGCGACATACAAGTGTTTGGTCGAAGGCCCATTGCTCGAGCCGTTTTGGATCGCCTGACTCATAGAACCCAGATAGCAGATGCAATCGCCCGGGCGCTTACAACGATAAAGCCGCGCGGTCTTGATCATCCTGCTGAAGCGCATACACCGTAATGACCTGGTGGAAAGGATCCCTTAGCGGCAACCCGCGGACGGTGGCCAAACGCCAAATCAGTCAAACGTCAAATTTGCTGAATATCGCAACGCTATCCAAGGAAATGCAGCTGATGTCAGGGAGAATGTGTGCCATACACTCGGGACCTCGACGCTGACACCATGACAAGATTCATATGGACCCTGCATCTCCCAAGCAGCAAGTCTGAATGTGTCACGAAAGTGTCAGTGACCTTGTAAAAGCATCCACAGAGCATGTAAATCATGACACGTTCATATAATGCGGGAAACCGCATTACGCATCGCTGTGTAAGGTTGGGAGAAATGACTTAGCCCAAAGGTTGGAGATGCACATAGCTAAGGCTCGGTTTCTGAACCTCGTGGCCTGCTTCGTTCTGGCCCGGATGTTCACTCCCCTTTCCCAACACACCCCTTTTCCCATGCTCCAACACTCTATACCAGTAATAGCGGTTTCATTTCAAATAAGCGAACCAGTGAGAAATCAAAGACGCTGCACATCACGCAGCTGTGCCTCTAGCGGGCGAATCTGGGAGCGCATCTCGCAGTTGTGATGATCGCCGCGGCCATACTCGCGTAGGGTGGGGTTACCTCTCCTGACGGATGATGTATTTACATTTGTAAAGGTGTTAAAAACGCCTGATAGACCAATGGTTAGCTTGTAAATGTGAGGGCTATTGTTGGGGGTGTTAAATCGTCATGCGCGGCGGGCTTGTAGGATTTAAAAGTCTTGGTTTCATGCTGGCTGCTCACTTTTACCTGCAGTTTTAACTAGCTCGTTTTTTCTCACCCTTCAACAAAACCAGCTGTGGATTTTCTTTTTTAATTCTTTTGGTGAAAACAAGAGGAATCGTTCTCTTTTCAGCCATGTCTATCCACACATTTGGACAACAATCAGGATCATCTGATGTTGAAGAATGTGAGACAGCTAGAGTAGGACCCCCTACCATTTGCTCTGTACACTAACCCCGAAAAGAGTCATGGGGAGGTGGAGAGACTGGAACACTATTTGGCTTTGCGGACAGGCCCCTCGAAAAGAGGCATCAGACGACGGCGATGCTAATACTGGAACAACATGCGTTTTGAGCCAGGCTCCCAGAAAGAAGCGATTCCGGCCCAGAGATCTTTCCTACAAGCATGACTGAATCGTGTACATCTGATCTAGAATATGTCGGTGTCAATGGATACAGATATTCAATTCGATACAGTGCAGGATACGTGACATTAGCTGTTTACACTAGTGTTGCTGTCGAACTATCTGGCAAAGCCAAAACAGCCTGTACAATCTCTGTGAAAGACTGGAGCCTTTTTCGTGAGGTTGTCTGCCCAGACCTTGAAAATCCTGGCCTACCTGAGCTAGTGTATGTTTGTCAATGGGACAGTAGCATTGGAGCCAGTGTCTATCGTGTGGAAGCAGACCGTTTCACTAGACCTACAGAGGATTTTATTTTCCTTAGCGTATGCAGCGAAAGGGAGAAGTTAGTTGCAGCCCGTGGTCCTGAAGAATGGAAGATAAAACCATACCCTGTTTCTAACGAGGAATACAACAAATGGTTTAAAAACGTCTTCTTTATACAATGGTGTGACTGGGAGATTTTGAAGAAACAGTTTGATACCATTGACGATGTCATCAGAAGAGACAAAATAAGGAGTTCTTATGAAAACATGAGAAAAAGATTGATATTTGGGGATGCTGACCAACAGTCTCTGCCCCTGCCACGGACCCTCTATAGACCTAAAATCGTGAGACACAAAGACTAGCAAAAATGGTGGGTCTAATTTTTATGTGCTAATTATTTGCCAAAATAGTTAAAATGCTTTTTTTTTTTGCGACTGTGATTGTAATGTGTGATTTTTTTCTTCCCAGAGGATCTGGAGTGGTGTCATCCCTCCCCTGGAACGCCGCTAACACCCCTGTCATTTATTTGCAGCACTGACGGCAACCAGCTCTCCTAAATCCCTTTTCATCATCGATTCATCGACACCTCCAACGCGGAACACTTTCTTAGTATTTGGTAGGATTGCCTGTTTCACTTGGGCCAAACGTTTTTGGGTATCCTTCCACAAGCTTTCTACAATAGTTTGCTGGAATTTTGGCCCACTCCTCTTGACAGAACTGGTGTAACTGGGTCAGGTTTGTAGGCCTTCTTGCTCGCACTCGCCTTTCTGTGCCGCCCACAAATGTTCTATGGGATTGAGATCAGGGCTTTGTGATGGCCACTCCAATACCTTGACTTTGTTGTCCACTTTGTAACTAATTTGAGGTATGCTTGGGGTCAGTGTCCATTTGAAGACCCATTTGCCTCAAGCTTTAACTTCCTGGCCGATGTCTTCAGATGTTGCTTCAATATATCCACAACATTTTCTTTTCTCATGAGGCCATCTATTTTGTGAAGTGCACCAGTTCCTAATGCAGCAAAGCAACCCCATAACATTATACTACCACCCCCATACTTCACACTTGGGATGGTGTTCTGAGGATTCAAAGCTTCGCCCCTTTTCTTCCAAATATACCCCTTATCATTATGGGCCGAAGAGTTCAATCTTTGTTTCGACAGACCACAGGACATCCCAGAAATTAAGATTTTTGTCCACATGTCTGGCTTTTTTATGGTGGTTTTGAAGTAATGGCTTTCTTCTCCCAGAGTAACCTTTTATCTCATGGTGGTACAGGACTTGTTTTACTGTGGACACGGTCTTACCAGTTTCAGCTAGCATCTTCACAAGGTCTTTTGCTGTTGTCCTGGGATTGATTCGCACATTTCACACCAAAAAACCTTCCTCTCTGGGATTCAGAATCGGTCTCCTTCCTGAGCGGTATGATGGTTGTACATTCCCATGTTTTTATACTTGCATATTATTGTCTGAACAGATGAACGTGGACCTTCAGGCATCTGGAAATTGTACCCAAGGATGAGCCACACTTGTAGATGTCCACAATCATTTTCCTGATGTCTTGATTGATTTCTCTTAATTTTCCCATGATGTCAAAGAAAGAGGCTCTGTGTTTGAGGTGTGCCTTTATATGCATCCACAGGCGTGCCACCAATTAACTCAAATGGAGATCTAAAACAGAAAAAGTTTACTCGGATTTCATGTATGACAGTAAAGAAATAAAAGTTTACTGATAAGTTTTCTGAAGTGTATGTAAATATCTGGTTTCAACTGTATATCAATAAATCATATGTTTTGCTATGTTAAGATGTGTGATGGTTTTTCAAGCTTCATGCTCCACGTATACGCTATCTATAAACGACTAAGCTAAGATGAATTTACAAATTTTGTTATTAAAGTACTGTTTATGCATATTTTCATTCTACATGGATTAAATCTGTAAATTAAACCTTTATTTAATTTATTTGTTGCAAAGTCCCCACTAATCATGATGGAATTTGTGTGAATTATGTAAATAACATGCAAATGAGGTCCAACCAACCATGTTAACTCAGTTTTTTACAAGTCCCCATATAGGATGGGGAAGTCATTACTTTATCAATTCAGATGTTTGAAGGTATAAGCTAACAAAGCTATGCTGAGTATACTTTGATTTTTTCATAACGTCTAGCACCTTTAGAAAGGGTGGCCCCCACAAGTGATGGTTATAAAGTTGGTCCTCATAAAACATATAAATGAGTGTGTGTGTGTGTGTGTGTGTGTGTGTGTGTGTGTGTGTGTGTGTGTGTGTGTGTGTGTGTGTGTGTGTGTGTGTGTGTGTGAGAGTGTGTGTGTGTGTTGTGTAAGCGGTGCAGAGCAGAGTTTGACCTTAGCTGACAACTGCAAGCTAGAGGCCCTTGCTCTGTTAAAGGTAGAAACTAGTCTACTCCAAGAGAGATCTTCCAACATTGATAGATGTTGTAGATAGAAAAAAAGACAATTAAAATAATCTAGCACTCAGGTTGAAATGCAGATAACATGAGACCAGGGTTACTTACTTATACTTATTATTAAATACTTCAAGATAGTACTACTTACTTTTAACGTTGGTGTTTTACAAAAAAAAAAAAAAAAAAAAACAGGACAGGGTGCAAAGTTGAATCTCATCTTACATTTTTATACATATTGTGTAACCCAAGGAGAATACAATATCATTTTAAAAGCTGTATTAATAAAAAATGTCACAAGCACTTTGTTTTTTAACACTGGTAATGTTTGTAAATAATAAGTAAAATCCATAGTACGAAGCTCTGAGCTCAGGTTGAAATGCAGATAGCATAAGACCAGAGTAAAATGCAAAAGTAGTACTACTTACTTTTAACGTTGACGTTTTACAAAGAAAGAAATTTTGGGGCAACGTTGAATCTCATCTTACATTTGTTTTTAACACTGATCACATAAGGTTTAAAAATGTTTAATGTTTGTATATTTATTATAATTAGCTAAACTACTACTACTACTACTACTACTCTTTTTAAAGCGACATCTTTCACCACATTAAACACATCCAATCTTTTAAGCGAATGTTAGTTATATTAAAATTATACAAAATCATTTTTGTATTCATGAATTCATATTCATGTTGATCATACCATATCTTGTCTGTGAGACTTACATTTTGGCGATGTGTTAATTCCGTATTAGGAAATTACGACGCACTATCGCTAAAACATAAATGCATCTGGTGAAGTTTTGATTGAATTTTCAGTACATTGTAACAACTGAACAGTCGCCTCAATTTGTGAGTGATATATGGAAAAACAACACCATAAACATAACATAAAAATAAAATAAATCGTAAAAAAGGGGAGAAACAAGAGGAAAGGCGGTGATACAAAAATAGAAATAAAATGTATACATTTCAAGTCACTGCTTTATCCACTAATGAGTCCAAGCTGCAATGTCCTTATGCTTTATTTAAGTAAAATGTCCACTTCTGCAATCTTTTGGCACCTTTTCTCAGACCTAGTTCAACCTTTCCATTTCCCTTATTTCATGTATGACCTCAAACTATTGTTGCTGTTTAGGACAATCGGGTTTATACCAGTTTCTGTCCCTCTGTACTGTTACAAGTGAAATATGGCCCAATTACAAGACAGTACATAAGAAAGGAATCTTATAGCCAAGTACATTACTCAAAACTAAATGTACATCCTCCCAAAATGACCTTTATTTTCAGAACTCCAAAAAACGTGTGTGTGATGATGTTTTACTGCTAATCTTAGGTGTAATAAAGAAACGCACCAAATTCTTCCAGTTAAACACACTCAATTGTTGTGAACTTGCGGAAGTATGTTGGGTTTAACACATATTGTACCATACATCTGATGGATTTTCCATTATTAGTTCCTTTTATCACGTTGATTTCAAATATAATGTTGAGTTGCTCCTACATTCGATAATTCTTTCATACAACATAGAAATGATTTTAACGCAGTTACTATTTGGTCTATAAGCATTTATCATTTATCTTATAACTGGATTACATTCTTGTGAGTTCTCCATTTTCAATTCTTTGTTGTAGTAATCTCTAAATTGTATATACCTAAATAAACTCGATTGTGAAGGGAACATTTTTCTTTTAATGTTTGGAAAGTCTGTCATTCATTGTTGTCTCATTATCGTACACACTGCCTTAATACCTTTTACTGACCAATCCTTGAATAACTCCCTGGCTTAAACAGGGTGTCAAAGGCTATCCATCTAAGCACTCGCTGGTCTTTCCTTAGTTTTAGCTGCCTCGCAAAGTTAAACCAGAACTTTTTTCTCCTAACACTGACTGTATTGGATAACCTTCAACGTACGTCTCGATTTCCTTCCATCTAGCAAAATAGTTGTCATTACACCAAAGAAATAGGGGCGAACTGAGCTGTTTTAAGATTGGGGAGCCTATTCCTACTTTATTGTTTGGCCGACTGAAGTGTTGCATATTTTATTCTAGGCTTCTTTCCATCCCAGGCTAAGAACTGATGACCACTACTGGCAAGGCCTGAATAGATATAGCAATCTAGGCAAAATGTTCCTTAATTACGCTTAATCTTACTACTAAAATCCAATGGGTGTGTAGACCATCTTTCAATATCTTTTTAATATTTTGGTTAATTAAATTATAGTTTACCTCATATAATTTGTTTTAACTATGTGCACCCGTAGTACTTTATTGATTCCATATCCCATTTTACATCATATCTACATCTTATTTCCTTTGAAGGAGTATAGTTGAATGACCAAAGTTGTGTCTTTGTAATATTTATTTTATAACCAGCATAATAACTAAACTCCTCTAGGATTTCCATCAGTATAGATAAGGAGGTCCAGGGTTCAATATTAAACGCAAATAGTGTGGGACTGAGACAACAACCTTGTCTAGAGCCCCTCTCCACGTGAAAATGGATACAATGATCCATTGACTTTGTTGTTTAAAGTGTTAAAATTATAGATGACCAATATTCCCTCCTTTGGTATTCTGTAATAAGTGCCTCTTTCCATGATGCAGGAGGACGATCCTCTCCTTTTAATCCCAATAAGTGATCTGGAACTCCTTGAAGAAAATCTATACCACTGAAAACCATCACTATCTGGAGTTTTACTTGATTTTTAAGTTGGCTATTGCATTATTTATCTCTTCCAGTGAAAAAATCTGCTAATGATACAATCATTTTGTTTCTTGCCAATTACGGGTATAGATCCAGATCGTAAGAAAAATTTCCATTGCTTCTACTTTTTGTGGGGGAGGGTTGGTTTATATATTTTTTGTAGTAGTATTTGAAAATGTCTTCTCTTTCTACAGCATGATATTTTAGTTGATTTGTTTTTCGGGGTCCCCCGATCTTATATTGGTACTATCCGCTTCTTGTTTACGTAGCAAGTAAAGGTGAAGTTCGCATTCGAAATGTCTGGTTGTAAAACAAGTTTTCTCAACATCTTGTTCTAATAGATCATTAATCTGATTCTTTAATTGTTGTATTTGCATAAAAAGTTGTGGATCACTGATTTTTAGTGTGCTCCATCATTAGATAGGTCTAATACAAGGTTATATACTCCAAGACCCCCCTTTTATTTGACGTTGTTAAGGCAATCAATTGTCGCAAGTCACTGCCTTCAGTGAGTCCCAGATGGATCCACCTCCTCCGTTGTCATTAATCTTCAAATATTCTCTTATATCTGATTTAATTTATTATACAGCTGATTTGTTATTTAATAAGCCTATATTTAACCCCGTATTCATCCTACCTTCTAGTTGAACTGTTAGATATAGTGCACTATGGTCAGAGACATCAGCTACCTCAATTCTATTTTTCTTTAGACTAGTTGTATCCAGGTAGCTATTCAATACTATGTTAAATCACCTACACATAAACAGACACCCTTCCAGTGCAGTTACATCCATTAGTTATTTGAAAAAATAGTTTTTACTATTAGGAGTTGCACTCAACAAAAAATATATATGTATCGTTCTCTTTTTAATTTGGCCTTTACATTAGACCCTTTTTAAATTGGGTTTCCAACCCAATCACATTTAAGGACAGTAACTTCACTCTCATTAGACTGCATCACAGCTGGGCTGAAAAATATCTCACACACATTCTGTTCCCACAGGCTAAACATTGAAACCATAAGTAAAGATAACTGGAGCACAATAATGTGCTTAGAACAAGCATTATAACAAACACAAAATAAAACTATAAAAAGTTTTAAGTGAAGGGGGAATGATACTTTGACTAACAGTCCGTAGAGACAGAGCTGACCTCTCTCACTGCTCCCTTGAGTCAGCACATAAAATACAATATAGTAGCCTAGATATCTAGACGCACTTAGCGGCAGCCAGGGGCAGTTTTTTCAAAGTCAATTTTACACTAATCTTGATCGCTATACCAATGTGAGTACTGATGATAGCAAAAAATAAATACGAGCCAAATCAGTGGTAGCAACACGGAGCTGCTGCAGCTAATGCCCAGAGCTTCCACTTAGCTGAAAACAGCAGTTTTGGGGGCATAAGATACCTTTTGTGCCTCTTAACAGACAAAAAATGCAATTAAAATGTCTGTGCAACATGAACAGGGACCTTAAATGACAACAAGATGCGTTTAGCAACTTAGCCAAAAGTTTTTAAATCACCTACCCATTAGCTGCTACCTGTTAACTTGGAGTTAACACTGAAGTCATTCTTAAAAATGAAGGTAAGTTCCAGAGTTTGCGGCCGATCACATACGGCAAAAGTTTAATCTATCACCTAGCGTTGCTCTGCCTGGTTGTACGCTATCCTATTGGTGCAGAGGAAATTTGAAAGACTTCCGTTTATCCCGCCCATGGGATTGGAGGCCCTGCCAATAGTGAGTTCCCTGGAGACCCAGGATCTTGATGTGGGTCTGGCTAACAATAGAGTATATTATGGGACAAGTATTTACCGGTCTGTATTGAAACACTACTGCTCCCTCCCGGTTTCTGCGCTGAAATTTCTGGGAGGTCGTACTCAAGCTCGGCTTCTGGCACTGTTCTCAAGGTCTCCACCTGTGTGCAACCCCACGTTCTGCCATGGTGACGCGGCTCCATCAGATGTTTCCTACCAAACCGCTTTCTCTGACCTCCACATCCTATTGTGATTTCTGTCGCCATGCTTCCAGGATAATCATCTCCTTTAGTATGTATTGCTGGAAATTCACTTTACAAAACCCAGGTATCGGTGCCAGGGCTTTGTGGGTGCGCTGTATCTGCAAATCCACCTCATCACTCAGTTGGTTCGTAACAGTTTTTTTAACAAACTCTATCACTGACCCATCTTTGCCCTGCCTCGGTGACCAAGTCATTCAATTTGTCCTCCAGCTTGTTGGTCCTTCATCATTTGTTGGAGAGTGGTGTTAGCTTCAGTACTCCACGCATTATCCGTGACATCGATCTGGGTCTCCATCTTTGCTGATTTCTCGTTTTTGCTCCCTTTTTTATAGCACATGCATGTATGTCGCTAGCTGTTGGTTGACGTCTTGCTTAAACTCTCGTGGAATTCTTCTCTCGTGTCATGTTCACTTTCTTCTTTAAAGCATTTTTAGATCTTGCTTTTAGTTACGATTTATTTAAGTCGCAGAATCTGCTTAACTTATAGCTTCGAAACCCAGCATGCACCCGTTCCTGTTGTTGAGTCACTCATGTTGACCTTCTTCCCCGTGATAAGGTCCTTAACATGTTCTACCCGGTGTAAATCTTTACCGCCCGGTTTATCTTAACGTCCCTCTAACTTTGCCTTTGTGATGCCCCCCTTCTATAATCTTAACAGATTCAACTTTTTTTTTTTTTTTTCTTTGAATTCAGTTTTATGAGGGTAAGTAAATATTAAGGAAGTACGATCTTTTAAATTGACATCTTTCACCACATTAAACAATTTTTTTGTCAAATGTCTAGTTAATTAAAATTATACAAAATAAGTTTTGTATTCACAAATTCATTTGAACATACCATATCTTGCTCTGGCAAGACTTACATTTCCATGGCGACATTGTTTTAATTCTGAATTACAACGCAACGTCTCTAAAAGAACATACAATGCATCGGTGAAGTCATATAACTTCAAGTTAGAACTATTTACTTTAACGGCTTCGGCGTTTTTACAAAGAAAACATATTTGAAAGTTCAGGTTGCATTTTGTATAAATACAAAGCATACTTTCGTTTTGACTTTTTGTTTGCATCTTTCACACCATTAAACACAAACAATCTTTTAAGTCAATGTGGTTGCACATTTAAATGATAAGCAAAATGTATTCACAAATTAAAATTCATATGCATATGTGCGCTAATGATTAGTGGCTCACCATGCAGCCGCAACTTATGACAACATGTACTGACAACATGAACTGTGTCTGTTTGTGTGCGTGTGGTTTCATATTGTATAATGGCACACAAGCACAGGAAAGTTGTAGGGATTGTGTGTATGGATGAATATTATAATTTTTTTTCTATGACGGTCATTTTGACCGTAAACAAAAAATAAGTGTGACTAAGTTGAATAAATCACTCCAAAAATTCAAGAAAGTAGTCACAATGAATGTTATGTGTTCAAATGCCATTTGTGGTTTTGTGTGATCTGTTGAAAATGTTTTTTTTTTTTACTACTTCTCACTGGTTCGCATATTTGAATTGAAAACCCAATTTCTGGTAGAGTGTTGCTGTATTGGGCATGGGAAAAATTGAGGGGGAAAAGAGGTATGTTGGGGAAAAGGGAGGAACACGATCCCGGGCCAGGAACGGCGAAGGCACAGCCAGATGAGTACGGAGCAGCGTGGAGGACGCCAGGACAGCCACAGACATATGGACTAGAGCTAAGCATGCACAGACATACGATCAACATGTACTTTGACAACATGAACTGTGGTTGCTTGTGTGTGTGTGTGTGTGTGTGTGCGTGGAGTGTGTGTGAGTGTGGAGTGTGTGTGTGTGTGTGTGTGTGTGTGTGTGTGTGCGGAGTGTGGTAGAATGCATTGACCTTTGGGCTTAGGCCCATTCCACGCTTATTACAATTCCCTCACTTCATTTGGCCTGCTGTAAGAGGAGCCTTTACACATTCCTATTTTACAACCCCGTCTTTACACACGCTCTGCTCTCGTCTAAAGAGTGTAAAGACACTATCTAATTTGGTCATTGACTCATTTCAAACGATCAGTGTGTTACTTCCTAAACTTACATTCATGCTGTGTGTAGAATGAAAAACCTATCTCTGTTTCTGCAACGGGAAGAACCCTTTTTATGCTCAAAATTTAACGCCACACCCCTCTTCTCTCACTGGATCATTTCAAACACATCCGATATTTCATCTCTAACGCCATTGGATCATTTAAATGAAACATTTTTCTACTTCCCAGACTTCTCATTGCAGCACTTAACACACGCCATTCCGACACGCCTTCCTTCTAGAAGCTTCCAGAACAGACCAGTCACACACACCTTGGAAGGTATCAATCACTTTCGATAGGTCGTGACCTCTTGACCCCCAGGTCAAAAAGGTCATCCATCAAAATCCCACATACCAAA
>NC_053120.1:16742165-16886807 GCF_010015445.1 Perca fluviatilis
GGCTGCAGACAAATGCTTCATCTATGTGTTTGCCTTACTGTTTTGCCTGCGGCCGAGAGCACAAGCAACGAGCCACAAGGTCCATAGCAAGCCATCAAGGGCTCCTGTGTCAGTTTCCACAGTCAATGGCTATGCAGTTTAGCAGGTGTGGGGAATTATAGGGAGTAAAAGGAGAGAAGGGTCAAAGATCATGAGCTAGTAGAAGTACAAGAGCAGAGGTATTGCTGCTTCAGTTATGCTGTATCCGGGTCAAAGTAAGAATATCTTTGCATGCAAAAACATGAATAATATTGACTTTCCCATGTGTACTTGTTTTGCAAGCCGGAAATCAAAGCAAGGACATTTAGAACGACATTTCAGCAATTGTTCAAGGAAAAAGATAGTGCCGCTCTGATATTTTGCAGAGCTTGATTCAGGTACAGATCTGGTAATCAAGTAATACTCATGTATTCTCACCATTTTCTCGATAATGAACCAACCACCAGCTGGAAATTACTTCTTTTAACAGTGAATGCCAAATTTTATTTTTTTTGTAAAACAAAGAAAGGCTTACCCAACAGAACCAATTTTAATCCAGATCTGTGTGGGCTCTTTGTATGGGCAGTGTATTTAGATGAATGATGTTTGGCTTCCCTCCATTGCAGATCTCAGCAGACCTCTGTGGTGCATTTTGCGTTATCTGTCGGATCACGACAGTCCTCCGCAGCGAAAACACATTTTTATCATCGCTGTCAGCCACTGCCAGTTACGAGCTAACAAAATTATGCTTACTAAACTTACCTATCTGATATGTCTTTTGGTGCACAACAGACTCCTCATCTGAGTCTGGATCTGAATGACCCCTGGTTAAGACAGGAAACCAAAACTATAGTTGCAGATTGCAAGCTTGCAGAGCTCTCCAAGCGTGCTGCCTGCCCATGGAGTCCTGAGAATGGGCTGCCAGGGCTCCGTGAGACGGCTGTCTGCCTCCTGTCTAAACCCGGCGAGAGTTTCAAACATGTTGGCCTGTAGCTGAAAATCTCCAATGTTTCTAGCCATCTTGATTTGTTGCTCTTTTACTGATCAACTAGCGCTGTGGAGATAGGTCTGGCAATGTGAAACTACTGGCCAACCTTAGGTAGATGCTAGAATGTACTCACTGAACAAGCCTCACCCTAACGCATGCAACTGTGGTGGACCGGGCAAGGCCAGATCCAGAATTTTTTTAAACTGGGAGAAAGAGTAGATGTGCTTCTGGTCACTTTTTTGTTTGTTTTTACGTTTTACATGGGAAAACCATGTTAATCTAAATATTAATCATAACTTGTATTTTTACATACTTTAAAACGTGTCTGGAGTGGGACTTAAATGTATATCTATACAAAACCTTTTACTAGACGGTATGAGGCCTCTCCACCTTTGGGTGAAAGAGGCTTACATGTAAGTTCAGTTTGGCTGGTAGAATGGATAATGGGGTATGATATCACCACTGTGGGTCAATATAGTTGGCTCATACCAGGGAAAGGGGAACATATCCATCCAGGTGTGAAATTGAGTGGATGTCCTGACCAGCTGTGACAACATCTCTTCCACTTTTGCTCCACTTTCACATTCTCTCTGAAATTCAAAACCTCATTAAATCACTATAGCTCCGTTAACCAACTGTTACAAATAAAATCACTATTCTCTTCCTCTACCATTTCAAACAACAATATGCAACCTTTCACCTCGAAGTGGCAGTATTTTTTGCCAGTGTTGCCTGCTAAGTCAGTCTAGTTCACACCCCAGCGTTTGTCACTCATCTTGATGAGATGTGTACTTTGAAGTATGTAGCCCAAGGCCAAGGTAACTGAAAGTAGCGCTATCACAGCAGAAAGTGGATAAAATCAACCTGCATTTTGTATATGATACAAATAAAAAATACAGATAATCATCATGTTTTTGCACGTCTTTTCCATGACACGCTGAGATTCACTGTATCATTGTTTCATCTTGACATTATTGACCCACCTCCATGATATGACTTTGCTGTGCTATAGCCACTAACCTCCCTTTGAGAGCCACAACCAACTGTAAAGCTCACTACTTCCATATACTGTATATTGCCAGCTGAAAATATAGCAAATGACCTATAACACGCCTATCCTATTTCAACTATCATTGAAAATCCACTTTCAGGCATGTACACAAAGTGTCACAGACAAATTGTCACTCCTGTCAAACATTCCCTACCTTCACTATCTATAACCCAACATGTAATAAAATCTATCATATGTATGTTATATGATATACTAAACTTATCACCAATCTATATGTTGGAGTATGGTAACATTTTTATTGGGTTATCGGATTGAATGCTACTTGGTTGACAGTGCCAACATACAGTAGTGAATCATGTAACTGCTTTAGGGTGAGCTGGTTGGCTGGTGACATTTGACTCTGTCAGCTGGATAATAACAACCTTGAGGTGAAATGACAAAACAATCTCTACACTACAGTCCGCCATCATAACAGTTTGTGGGTGACAACATATGAAAAGATTTTCCCGTTCCCACCTTTTACTTATCTTACTCATTACTCATCTTACCTCCACCCTTACCACTTTGACTCCATTCCCTTCCCTCCACCCCCAAATGCAAGGCACAGTACCATCTTAGATATGTGTAGGTCCTGCTTCCTTGTATTCACAGGCCCAGAGGGTTGGTAAGCCACTTAACCTGTCATCTTAAATTGTGTGCACAACAGCAGATATGTGGTTCGGCTCTCCCTTCATGCAGGGCAGAGCGAAGCACTCAGACGGCATAGGAGCAGTTGAGACTGCAGCTGAGTGAGGGCCATGGGGATGGTCAGATGCTGAAAGGTGAGATAGGGATGCACAAGTGTGTGTTTGAGATGAAAGGAAGGGAGATGAGACTGATGGTTGGTATTGAAGGGATTATGGTTTTTGTAGGGTTGGTTCTGACGGTGTATCTGTGCAAATGTCAGTAGATATCTCATAGAGGGATGACCTCTCAATTTTCCCTAGATGTCTCCTGAAATGTGCAGCAGAGTGGACTCTTTTGCAGCTTGGTTTGGCTAATGTACTATATTTGACAACTTTTTTATGTTTTAAGTCCTGCACTTTTTTAACAATACCCTGCTTCACACAGTATATCCAGTTGCACACACACAACCAGCTTTTGGGTATTGGACAGCAGACATGTAATCCACTGTGATGGATTGTCTGACTCAATCAGGTGTCAATTCTGTAAATTGATGTTCATCTGTAATAAAATTAACTGAAATCAGTGGCTGCCTGCAGGGTAGGAAAACCCAACACAGCAGCATGCTTTAAGAAAAATTGTAAAGCGTAGATTATTTAGAGTAATGTTAAAAATAGAAAATAAAAAAGTGGAGGCTATATGATGTGTAGTAAATGGACTGAAACATTCAAAAACAACTGGAATGGTCCTTTAAGAATATAAAATTCAGTTTGTTTCCATGTACTTCTCATATGAATAAAATATATATTTTGCTAATGAAATCACCATGAATTGTGTGGTTGTATTATCTTCCCATGCACTTTCCCTGCAAAACGTATGAAACATACAGTATGTCTTTCTACAAGGACGTGTTGTCTGTTGCCACAATTTAGCTAAATGATTTGTGTTACACCCATCTTTGCACATTTTCACCAAGGCAGTGCACTGTGAAGTCACTGTGAGGTGACATATAAACAGTCATTCCATACATTGTGAAATGTTCGCCCACTGGACAACTCTCCCCTTTTAATCACATTAAGGAATACACATGACTTTGGATTTTTGATGAAAAGTGAAAAAGGAAACCCAAAGCCACATGTTTGACTGAACATTTTTAAAATAATCTTTACTTTCCATCACCTGAATTTAAAGAAGTGTTCTTGAAAGACTTCACATACTTCATCAGTCTGGGACATTTTAATATTTACTGTCTTTTGACAATGGGCTATTTTTCTTATTTTTATGTTCTTATGTCAGGCCCCTGAACCTCTCAATTCCCCTTACTCCCACCGCTGCCTCTCATTCTATGGCTTTACAACTTAACTTGAAATATATATTTATCGATCGGGTCTGCAGCATCGAGCCATTTGAAGTAGCGTTCTGTCTGACAATCGATTACCCTTGCCCTCCACCCATTCTCTTCCTTCTCCCACTTCAACTCCTCCACATCTGTACTTGACAGGCTCGCTATACCCCATACTCCATTCCCCTCTTCTTCCCTTCACTCTGCCACTCTGTCTTATCTGCATGGCAGAGGAAGTGAAAGGGGGTCACTATCCACCGTCCAATCAGATGAGTAAACGCAGACGCTCCCTTACTTTGGTAAAAATCAATAGACAACAGACTTTATAATAGACATGCCCATCTAAAGCTGAGCACAAGATTAGCAGCATTAAGTAGATGTTGCCAGATCCATCACGTACATAAGAAAAGTATAGTGGGTTACTTTCCATAACTGAGAGAAACTGATGTGTTATGTTGTTTTTCTGCGTTTTTGACAAAAAGCTCATTTGTTATAGGGCATTCCATTTTAATCAAACTTTAGTTCATCACTACTTTTTTTTTTTTACTAGTCTTTGTTAGTCAATCTGAAATTACCTCTAAAGTATCTTCAGATTCACTGAAAATACCCATCAGCCCACTCTTTATTACAGACAGCATCTGTCTTGAAGCATCACGTCCAATGCATCTGGGTAGAAGCCATTTTCTAATTACAAAATGTAATTATGTTGGAAGTCAGCTTTTCTAGAGTTCATGTGCACGCTTATTAAAAGGACCATGACTTTCATTTTTCTATATTTCTCAAAACAACCTTCAATTTAATTACTGCTGTGCCACCATTCTGATAGTCCTGAACTTCAGATTGTTATCAAACTTTTATTTTTTATTACTTGGCATGACAAATGAGCGGGCTCGGTAAAACTCGTTAAATATAGATTCATATCATGAGCAATATTTTCCTATATCACACATTCTAAGTCTGATTATTAAGTATTAGGTTACTTATCTAAATAAGACCTGTTGAAGGTTAAAAGAAACAGCTTAAAGTGTACCAACTGAAGCTGATGATGTGTCCACAGACCATGCACAGACCATATACAGCATCCCATTGTTAACAGTATATTTCCCTTGGACCATGTTTGCTTTTTCCAGTATTGACATTGTGTCCAGGTGTTTCAAGTAATTTCCCCCTCTGTAGCAGCAACGCCTTACCTCACACCTCAGGGCTAGATAAGGCCTTTTTGCTCTACTGCACCTCATAACAACACATAGATACACAACCTGACCCTATACACATACAGGTTCACTCTAAGCTCATAGCAATATGTGGGCATTATTTTAAGCTTCCCTGGTTGCAGTGGAAGTAGTGATTCTGTACATCAGGTGAAATAGGAAAGCCTTCAATAGCTGCTGTTATGCCTTAAGCTGTGCAAACATGTCAGAGCTGGAGTGAGGCGCTCTACCTAAAACGCTGTCACTGAGGTCTCTGCTGTGGCCAGTTTCATGTTCATTTTGCACAAATAGTCCAAAACATATTTGGTTTCCTTGTCACCACCTGCATTGTTCCCATGTGATGCAACTGTGTCTGGAGGGAGTCCCATCTGTATCAAACAAAATAATTGCTGATAATGATAATTGTGATGCATCATGTTTGTGTCTATGGACACCCACTCTCGATCTCTCTTTTTTCTCACTCCTTTTTTTTCTTGCAGACAAAACATTATTTGTGAACAAGCATGTGAACCCCAAAGCAAGCTGCATCTAATGTAATGATTGTGCAATGTAACACTGCATGGTTCTGACATCAAGGTATACATTACAATTGGTAAAATGGGACATATACATTTGGTGCATGTCAACTGTTCTCTCTTTCATGAAAGTATGTTTGTTTGTTGTGTGAATAAAGTTGCATTAGTCTGAATTCATTGTACTCAGCATTTGTTCAGTCTCCATCTCTTTCCAGATATTCCCAGATATCAAATGGCTTCAGACCAAATTTTCTGTAATGGCCGTGCTCAAGTGGACATATTTGTTACAGTACATGGTTTAATGCTACTTTGACTGGCGGAAGCCTAAATGAAGCTAGATAGTCATTTTTCCGTAGAGGTGGAAATTATATGTCGCTTGTCATAATAAATACGTATCATAATGTATGAGCCAACAGTGATTACAATTAGACACTATCCTGATTGCTTCGTGGGTCTCAACATTTCAAGATTATGTCAGTGACTGAAATCAGACAGGAGACACACAAACACTAATTAACTTTCTTTTTATCATGCACCATACTTAAGTTAACAAAAGCCCACACTACCTTCCCATAATTACATTGTTATATTGTCGGGGGTATAATTTCCCAGAGAAGGTAATTACTTGCAATGTTTTTACGGCGTTGCCATACATCATGAATTCTCTCGCCGCACCTCACATCAGTCTAGGATCTGGTGTTTACCCATGGTGCATCTCTCTGTCTTCAAAGGGCAGACCTCTTGCCTCCTGGGAGTTTTTAGGTTTTGTCTCAGACTCTAAAAGAACCATTATTGAGACAGTAAGAGAAAGTCAGAGAAATAAAAACAGCAATACAGAGAGAACAATCAAAAAAGACACGAAAAAAGATATTAATAAAAAGGAGACAGAAAGTGAAAGAAAGAGTTGGATTGAAAGAGAGAGACACATAATTAAAAAATATTACTTTCATCCATTTGTTTTTGGTCAGCAATTGTATCTGAAGTTTATTAATTCAACATAAGGAAAATTCCTGTGTGTACAGGTAACACCTTGTGCATGTAAGTCATAAACATCAAGATGACTTTGAGTTTTCTTTCTTTTACTTCAGGAGTGTCACTTCAGAGCATGTTTATAATAAGATTAATCACAATGAAACATGGAAATCTTATTATCTACATGGTCATTCACAAACTTTCAGAAAAATAACAGAAAGGTATCATGACGTTCATCAACAATCTTTCAAAATGGCATTTAATCAAATCATCAAATCTAGAAGAAGTCACAGTAAATAACCTTAGTGAATTTAAATGAAGAAACCCACTCAATTCAAGCTGCAGTGGAGCATAAATGGCTCTTTGGCAAAGTGGATAAAATGTATTGCATGCCAACTCTATGAAATGAGCACAATTTGCCAGGCACTTCTGCCAAAACATGGGCAGATTCGATTTTGGCCTTTGTGTCCCATGGTAATGAGAACATTGTTTTGAACAAGCACTAAAAACAGCAGCATCTCATCGAGCTGTTCACTGGGTCTCTTTCTAACTCTGACATGTTGGCCTTATTTAACTGTACTCTCCTGGTTGGCCGTTTAGTATTCCATGCATTATCACCATACCAAAGGAGCTGGACACCCCTCTGAAAATGTAAAACATCCTGATTTAAATGTCAAATTTGAATATTTCCGCCTGTATCTCATCTCATGAACAAGCTGCTTTATTGTCTCTGTAATCGTCCACTCAGGAGTTGAGAATTTAATTTTTGTGCATTCTACTGCTGCCTGCTCCTACAAAGGTCAGGCTGATAGGATTTTATTTGTTGCACACTGTTCAGATGTGAGTGAAGTATGATCCCCTTGATTAGTCTCATAATCCTGTTATCAGCACTCCTAAAGGTTGTACCGAAGCTGCTTTAAACCTGCACCTGTTTGTCTTGATATGGAAGGTGTTATTGCCACATCACATTGAAGATAAAAAATGCAGTGAGAATTCAAACTACTAGCTGTAGTAACTTGGGGTCAATAGACACTGCTCTCGACTGACAGATTATTTAGTCTTGTTTTGTGAATTGTTTAATGCCAAGGACATTTGAATGGAAGGAATAAAGGCATTAATGCCCGAGCGAGGTTAATCATCTCATGCCTAAAGGTGCTGATAACTTGTCATTTTGTCTAATTTTATGCTAATGACAGACAGCTTTACCAAGTCTTCAATTCAAATGTGTTAATTGTCTTCAATTAAATACTGAGAAGACAGACATTTTAATCACTGGTCCAGATCCCATTGCTGAAGCTGTCGAATATTATCTCAAAACGTTAGTACTCCAATTCCATTTTTATATGTGCAACTCAGTCACATGTCTTGATACTGACACAGCCAAAGGCCCAATGTTTAACTGTGTACACAATCCACTGCTCAGAAGAAGGTGAGAGTGCAGCAATGCCCCACTCTTGACACCCTTCTGATTGACTGTCACCACACATAAAGTCAGCCAAGATAACTCCTACACCCCACCTATCATGGCTGCTATGCAGAGGGTGGTGAGGAACCCTGCTGACACAGGGTTGGTGTCAGTGGACTACACTGTAAGACAAAAGCAAAGGCTTTCAAAAACAAAAAAATCAGGTGTTTCAAGGAAGGCTGCACTCTTTCCCTCAACATACAGTATGTATGAAGTAGGACAGGCAGGAAGAGGAGACACATTGACTCTATAGAGACAAATCCAGTTCCAGGTGAAGCAGGGACGATGCCCCTTCAGCAGAGGTGTATAGTCCAGGTGCCAGAAAGTAGAAATCCTGTCCAGCAGCTGTCCCAACCATCACTAAACCACCTCCTCTACCAGGTAGATGAAGTCGTTAGTTAAAACACCTGTTCTAGATGTAGAGGCAGATCCAAAAACATGGCAGGATTTTTACTTTCTGGCACCTGGACTATACACGTCTGAATTTCAGTATTTGTGATGGTAGTTTTGTAAAGTAGATTAGAATTGTATTCTAAAGTACAGTTGCTGATATTTTAATTTGAAAAGTCTGTGTAGTGCATCCATGTCTCGTTTGGAAACTACTGTATACCGTCTAAGATGTGTTGGCTGCTGAACAGACGTGTATAGTCCAGGTGCCAGAAAGTAAAAATCCTGCCATGTTTTTGGATCTGCCTCTACATCTAGAACAGGTGTTTTCACTAACGAGCTCATCTACCTGGTAGAGGAGCTGGTTTAGTGATGGTTGGGACAGCTGCTGGACAGGATTTCTACTTTCTGGCACCTGGACTATACACCTCTGCCCTTCAGACAGGAAACTTCTTTGTAAGAGGCTGCCACTGCTGTACTCATTGTCCATTAGTGTCCATGTGGCAGGGACATGCAGAGACATATTGATAGGCACTGTTGATACACTATAACCCAAAGCCAAACAGAAATGCTGATTAAGCACCTAAAATGATAAAATAAAAAAATAAAATAAAAAAAAATAATTTCCATTTATGTGGAAATGATCAGGGGCTCTCAACCTGGGGGTTGCAAGATAATTTCTGTGGTTCGCCAGATGGTTGGGGAGAAAAAAAAGGATGGTTTTTACATTACTGTGTGAAGTTTGGTACATTTCATGTGTTATATTCAGAGCTTAATTTGTAAATCAGGAGGTTCTGGAACACAGAAAAGATGCTGTTCCGGCGGCAAAACCCTACCTTATTATTGTGGGGGGTTGCGACTCGAAAAGGTTGAGAACCACTGATCTAAACTAAAACAAATGGTCTTTTTTAAACATTAATGTGACAGCTAAAACCTATCATCACCTTCCTTCATCTGATAAATAATGAATGGTCCATAATTGATGCACAATGATCAGGAACTGCAGCTAAAGTGACTAGATTGTTTTGTATTTTTCATCCAACAGAGCACTCTTTACCATCATTGTCACCCTAGAGCACTTCATGAGCAACTTCCAACCAACAATAAGCCAACAGCCCTGGCTTCTAAACCAAAGACAGACACATTGCCTGTCAGCACCCAATTAGAGCCGGAGGGGGGAAATTAACACAAAAGCCAAGAAATTCCAATTAACACTGACGCATTGATTTGGTGGTGCGCTCATCATTGTCTTAAAATTAGAATTAATCAACACAGCAGAGGGTGCCAAGTCGAAGGTCTGGCTACAAAAGCACCATTGCTTATGTGAAGCTGATGTGGGCTGCACGCTGAAGATTAGCATCTGTCAAAAATTAGACACAATACAATTTTCCATTAACTTTGCAGAGAAAACAATAAGCGGGTCACACAAGTTATTGAGAGAAAAATGTTTTCCATGTGCCTCTGCTACACATAAAATCCATAATCCAGCCCATATCCCCTTGCAAAGGATGAGGAAATGAAAATCTCTGTCAAGGACATGCCAGTTTCCACGAGAGTATTGTTTAAATGAGAAGCTGGTTAGAGATGAGCTCAATGGCTGCTTCTCCATGAGCTAAATATAGTCTACGGTTGTCGATTAGAGTCACTGTAAGAATAGCACCTGAAGGTTAGGCTGCTGTACAGGCTTTCTCAATGCTCTCTTTTAGAGCAGCTAAAACAGCTGTCAGGCCTACTGTAAAATACCTGCGTGTGTCCCTAATCATGATTGCTCACCTTAACTCATTATAAAGAAGTATATCTGGCTCACAACGCTGTTATAGTGGATGGATCACTTCCCTCACAATGCATCCTTCTCCCCCTTCTCTCTTCCCTCTTCCTTTATCTCTGCATCCTTTCATTTTATCCTAAATTTCCTTATATGATTTCCCTCTCCTTACATCTTGTTCGTTCAACCTCTTTCTCTTCTTATTGTTTCAACATGTCTCTTTCTTCCCATTTCATTCAACTCTTTTCTCTCTTTCTCACCGCCTCCCTGGTTCTTGCCATTCTCTACCAACCTCCCACTCTCATTCTCTTTATTTCTGTCATTCTCTGGGCTTGCCCTGCAGTACTCTTGATGTTGGCAGTGGAAAACATTAACACATCAAACTTTGACTCTATTAATGTGCTTGGCCTTGGCACACTGCCACACACTCCAGATATCTGATGCTACCTGCCAGGTGGTGCACCAGAAAGTGGAGGATGCAGTGGATGCTGGGAGTTCAAACAACATCTAAAGCAGCAAGCCTTGAGTCAAGTTCAAATGATGTGTTGCTTCTTTGGATAGGTGGGTAGTTGGTAGGGCTGTCGGAACAAATTCCGAAAGTCGCATATAATTTGAAAAGTAAAAAAATCAATGCTAAAAATCAATAAAAACATTCTTAAAAAAACTAAACAAATCAATACTTTTTGAATGCTGAATGTGTATTTTTTTTTTATAAATGTGTTGGCTAACGTTAGCTAATCTCACTCTTCTTGCCATGTCCTAACCGCATGTGAAAATGAAATACTTTTGTCATGTAAAGTCTGTTGAACAATTAGTTAGCCGGTGAGCAACACAAGGCATTGTGAGATCTCACGGCAATGCTTTGCTGTCAGAGTCCGCTTCGACTTCATATATTAACTTCTGATAGCTGAATTCAATAGATATATATAGCCTACGGCTGTATTCTCAGTAACTGACCATCTACAAGAAACAGGTTGCCTAGAAATCACTATAAATAGGCATAAATAGTAGTGATATATCGTTTCGGCTGTGCTTTCTAACATGCTGTCATTGTGCTAACCAAGTGCCCTAAGCCTTTACAACAGAGCCACTTCACTACACTTGTTAGATGTTTCATTACAGGGTTCTCTGTTGATTTGTGTCCGTTGCTGTTTGAAAATGCCTGTAAACAAAGCGGCGTGCTAAAAATGCAATGCGCAATGATGTTGGTTTCCCTTCGAGGCTAATGTTTGAAGTCCCTCTAGTGGACAGAACGTATAATAACAACTACATGCTGATAGTGGCATTGGCAATGCATAAGCTTGAGTAGTGTAGTAAATATTAGAGCATTAAATATTAGAATATTATCAGAATATTTAAAAAAAATAATGAATGAAATTTGAATGGTATTACTGTATAGATGAAGTGACAGCTCTAGTAGCTAGGCAAAAATCATACACTTTCAACCAGGAGAGCTTTGGGTCCCGTTTCAAAATTCAAACGGAACTATGTCCGTGTGTATAACCAGAAGTGAAGTACAGTATCAGATGTATTGATTTTAACTCAAACCACAATCTTTTTCTAAACTTAACTAAGTAGTTTTGTTGCCTTAAAGTAACCAAACTGCAAACGTTTCACAGATTTAACATGTTTAAAACCGTGATCGTTACATTCTCTGGTTTAGATATGAGGATGGAAAACGTTCCAGTGGGTCGTATTTCCTGCTACCGCTAGGGGCGCTAATTAAGGAAATGCTCCTATAGGTCGTATTAGAGGGTATAAATAAACAATCTCGTATCTTTTGAAGGACTTGTTTAAGAAACTTGCAAAATCTATGGTTAGGAGTATTAAAGCTCTTTTGGCACCTCTGGGTGGCCCTTACTAAGGAAATTTGTGATGGGTTTTCCTTTGATGTGTCACCAATCTACAGATGGCAGTAAACTTTATATATACTCAGACTCATTTCTTGTGTAACCTGACATTTCGGCTCCAACAGAAAGAATGAGGCTGTGAGCCCTAGGCTTCAAACAGCAGCATAAATACAATAACACAGTGTTTCACTGATCAAAGTAGAATTATTTTAGTGGACTGCATGAAAAGGGAATAAGTAATATTGATGATGTGTGCCTTTCAAAGGAGCTGAGCTGGCGAACAGTAATATTGAATAGTATGGGTTTATGAGCAAGTACCAGGGGTCTGCACTCAAGTGAGGGAGACAAAGAGATAGACAGCCTGATAACAATGCTGGGAATGCTGTTAAAGTTATGAATTTTATATGTTGTATAATGTTGTATTTAATGCAGTGCTGCTGAGTGTGATGTACAGTAGCTATCATAGCTATAGTCTAGTCAACTGCGAGTGGAACTCAGGTCAAGTCATTTTGAGCCAGGCATCAGATCAGAATTCCAGGATTGTTCAGGTGCCTCTAGAAATTCTGCCGGATGTCTTTAATTTCGGCCGGATGTCTGTTGGATGTCTGTTGTCTGATGTCTGCATTATAAACTCCGGTCAATTTATGAGGACTATGGTTTTCTGTTGCACGACTAAAACAAACTTTGAACGTACACGTTCCACCCACGTTCCAAAAGGCTATTTTGCAGACCAGAGGCTATTTCGCAGAGGCGCAGTTGCTCCGTGCTTAGCCCCATCCAAGACGATTGTGATTAGTTTAAAGAAATGCCAATAAACCAGAGCACTTTTTTCTCCCATCCTGGGATGTTGTGGGGACCCTCCTCTGCAGTGCTGTGGAGGAAGGTCTGGCAATGCGAGGCCCTTTCAGCCTATTATCCAGGGTCCTTGCTGTTTCATTCATGTAGTATAATTCCCCACAGCTGTTGCAAGCAGGGACGTCGTTAGTCCTATTTTAGGGGGGCAGCAGCTACCCCAAAATGTTCCTAAGCCCCCCTAAATAATAATAAGAACAACAATAAAATTTTTATTTATCCTCATTCATATTTAGACGCAACAAATGATATATGTATACATATATATATATATATATATATATATATAGCTACAAAAAAATAGCCGAAAAGTCAGAAGTTAGACAGAAGTACAGAGAGTCTTGCAAGTAACTGGAGGATTCATCTTGTCTCATCGCTACTCTTTGGTCTGAACTCGCTATGCACCCTCCCCCCCACACATACACACACCGATACACACGTTAATGGTGAAAGAAAGACTGATTACAGTAGTGATACAGAGTGAAATTGTAAGTTGTTTTTAATTACCTGCTTACCTTTAGCTACGTTTTCTTGAGGTAAGGGAAAGGGGATATTTTGGTTTGCTATGGAAAACTAAAGTCTAGCTAGAGTGAACAAGCAAAATACAAGAAAACTTTGCAAGCTAATCACAACTCTTTATTCATTGCCAATAATATAACCTATCTCTATAGTAGGCATATTCTCAAACAATATCAATCCCCATAGAATGTTGTTGTCACTGAAAACTAAATGTCATAGGGTCCCTGTTAATGCTATTGTACCATTGTATCCTTCAATTCATTGAGCAGATGAGATGGATATTGGAAGATATTTCAGCAGAGAAAAGAGAAGCAGGAGATTGGCAGAGCAGTTGATTCTGAGGGAGCCGGTGTGATTGAGGTCAGTAGTGGTCTATAGGTCTAAGGATTGTTTGGTTTTCTTCTAACAATAAGCATTTGTTGGCAGGTCTAGGTACTATGCATAGCCTAAACAAAATTATTTCATTATATGTATTATATATGCTAGCTATATTCTAACCATTTTAACTTTCTGCATTCATTGGCTGTGATAAATTAAATAAATATGTAGATGTTACCTAAATGTAGGCTAGGTTAAAGATGAGCACATGCCCACAAAGACACATGTGAAAATAAAATGAAAGCAATCCTACATACAGTACATACAGTATTGCTACGTTTACACGTGGCCGGCTATTTTCATAAACGGACATTTCAATCTCTCCGTTTTCAGAAAAGTGTTTGTTTATATGTACCCGTGTATATATGCTGTCAATGCCGTCAAGAGCATGCCAAACCTGTAGGTGGCAGTGTAACGAGAAGCTCAAACCCACGTTAGCCAATCAGAATCCCGACAATAGCAACAACAGCAACCAATCACGTCCTCTTTCTCTCTCTCGGCTGCCTATATCTACGTTTGTCTCAGTTTACATGCAAACGAAGATTTCCAAAATCTCCACTCTGGCCGGAGTTTTTAGAAAGACTTGGTTTCAGAGGATAATTCTCCGTTTGTGTGTAACGAAGGGCAAAAACGAAGGCAAATGTCTCCGTTTGTAAAAATAACCATGTACGTGTAAACAGGGTCTCTATATACAGTAATCATTACAGTAGCCAATTTAAATAGGATCCGTATTAATATCTTACATGATAAAGTATGCAGTGATGCCTATTTGTTTTCTTTTTCTTGTAGTGCTATTTGTCATATTTGTTTAACTTACCAACTTATTAGCTGTCTGGCCTCTGTCTGTTTTTTGACATTTTGGATGTTGTTTCATGTGACCAATTTGCATTTCGAAGTTATGAAATTAGCATCAGGGGTTTGTTTTATCTTAAAGGAGACAGAGTAGAAATGGAAGAAGAGGATATGTCTGTCACTTTTTACTTGTTAACATATTGGTTTCTTGACTGGTTGTTGACATAAGTGTAGCTCTAATACAGTAACGAAAGATGTGAGTGCAAAGATTTTGCAAACCCAAGTTACAAATACCCTGGGGGCTAAGCCCCCCCCCCTGTCTTTCAATCCTAGTGACATCCCTGGTTGCAAGTGATGTCATACACAACCGCAGCCTTCCTCTCTGGGGCCCTGTCTTTCAGGTGTATGTATACATGTATGCATGTATGCATACACCTGAAAAAAACTATATCTTAGGGTGTTGAATGGTTTGTGGTAGGTTTTGAATCCTTGTGCCTTGAAGACTCTGGCTAGGAATCCTACTAGGATGCATCTGGTGGTCTATATTGAGTCAGCTTTGTCTGTGTTGGTCTTATTATTGTTGTATTACATCTTTCTCCAATAGATAGATAGTAGAAAAGCAGGGATTGGATTAAAAAAAGGTCCCACATACAAATTATTACTCTAATCACGTGATAAATCGAAGGAAGTAGTACACACACACACACACACACACACACACACACACACACACACACACACACACGTGTCAAACAGGGAAAACTACACATACACAAACACCTTTATTTCCTTAAGGTTCCTTGGAGTGTCATCAGCAGAGTTACATGGAATATAATATCCAGACATTATTGAGTATAATTGAAAATATTTGAAAAAAACAATTAAGGCTGTGGGATTATTTAAATCAAAGTGGGACCAGAGCACTCTCTGGACAGCATCAGTCTTACTAAGGGAATCCGGTGACTAATTATTCCATCCCATCTGGAATAAACAAGTATATGATTCTTTCCCCAGCTAGCCAAAGTAAAAAAAAACTCAGACGGGAATTTCTTTTACATTATAATGAGTTAACACTGTACAGAGCGACATCTGGTGTTTACACAATAAGCCGGGCACCCTGCATCTGTATTAGGTCCACACATCCAGCGGAGATGAACATCACTGTTTAGATTTGATTAAATGATTGATAATCCCTGTGGGTAAATTAGATGTTTGCTGTTGTACAATTTAGATTTTTCAGCAGGGGGAAACAGTAATATTAAGCACAGACCCAAACAGAATATAAATGGATCAATAAAAGTAATAGCTCATTTAAGCACAACATTGGATGGAAGAAAAAAAGATAAAGTGGGGAGCAGGGGGTGACTACAATTTTAAATATACAGATAAAGAGCCATCAGGAGGGGAACTAGGTATTGTCTGCCTAACCATTTTTAAAGTGTATATTTTGTGAGAGGTGGGTCTTCTGTCTGGGGGGTATTTGGATGAGGTACAATTTACCTCTGACCCAACTTCACCAATGCTGCCACTGATGTGGCATGTCACTCTCTACACTTCTCCAAGCTGCTTCTTTACTAATCTTCCCTCCTTTTCTATTCATATACAGTACCTGGCATCCCAGACTTGGAACAATGTAAAGAACTGTTCTATATTATCATATTATTATATTCGACTTGAGGACACATCGACTTGAGGACACATCGACTTGAGGACACATCGACTTGAGGACACATCACAGCAGTGCCAGTGCTGTATGTCAAGTACACTGTAGAGCTCCTTCACAGACATTGCGGCTTTAGTATGGATCTCATTCAGGTCGACATTACAAAAAGCGAAATCATTGTCTCCTTTTTTTGTTCGTATTTTTTTTCACCTGTGGCTGTCCTAAATATTTTTTTCCAGTGAGGGGTCATGAAAAAGTGATTTGATAATCTGACCATTATAAAGTTTACATTCGACTGTTGGAGTGATCCAAGAAATGACACATATTTAGCTTTTGCAATCACTTTTAGTCTGAAAAAGAGCATTAATACCTATTCAAACAATTAGGTGTGTAAATATCCATAATAAAATGTAAATTCTTCCAAACAACAAATGCCAGATGATTTCAAGCTTTTCCCCCATGAAGAGCTAACCTGCCTCTTGAGGGAGGGGGTTTTGTCAGTAAGGCTGAACACGTACTGACCTGACTCCTTCATGTGAGCTGTTTGACATTGCCAGCTGCCATCGTTCCCTGTGGGCCTCAATAAATATTCTGAAGCATTTCATGTCACCTGGTGGGAAAGGAGTCTTTCCTCCCGCTGACTCTGGGCTTTGTAGTTAAACCTAACGGCCTACAGAGGTACCAGCCAACGTGACTCATACGTATGTTATTTTATGGGTTTATCTGGCACCTGTCTGTACTGACTGTGGACCAGCATTCAGCACCCTTTCCTTTTTCTTTGAGTATGAAGTAAGTGTGGTCTGCTTGTGTAGGAGAACAGCATGCAGCGAGCAGCATGTAACCCTGCCAACACTTTCTAAAAATGAATCAGAACGAAATTGTGTTTGGATACCAAAGTGGCATGCTTCTATTATACCAAAGCAAAATGCAGCAAAACATAATCGAAACTGGCAACTGCAGGGCATGAGCAATTGGAAAACACATCTCGAAGGGATATCTTGACATTTTGATAGTTGGTTCGGTTTTCTTTTGAGCAAGAACACAATCTTCAAATGCATTATGCTTTTAACCGCTCCATCTCAAAGGGTATGAGACAGGTTTTTTTGTTGACTTATCAGTTATATCAATCATTTGAGGGTGTAGGTGTCACATTTTTTGTGTGGACAATCATATTCTGTAAATTTAATACAAAAAGGTTATCCCAGACTGTGTCTTCCTGTTGAAATATTACAAACTTTTAACCTTAACCCAGTTGGTTTGTATTACACATTATTTTCTCAACTCTCTTGTTTACATGACAGAATTCTTTGACAGAATTCTTTAGGTGAAACTAATCCACAATAATCTACAATAAGTCATGGGGGCAGGAGGTTTCAGTGTCTTGCTGTCAAATGCACGGCTCTTACATGCACTGACTTGTGGGATTAGAGAGAAGGAGAGCCCCAGTAACAGGCAGGGGTTTAGTGTCCTGCTCAAGGGCACTCTGACAGAATGCATAGTAATGCTGTATGCGGTCATGCCTACACCATCTTTCTTCACCCTCTTCATATTTTACAGATCCAGTTGTATCACACCTGTTGACAGCTTCAGCATGTTTTCCTGCACTTCTGTGGATCTGACTGTCTTTTTGATTAGCCTAATGCCTCTACAGAACAACCTCATTTGTTTATGAGTTCCTCGGTACGCATGGAGGATTAGGATTATTTTACCACACTGGTTATGTTTCTGTAGCTTTCAAAGTCATACATTTTGTCTTATTTCTGTTAATTTCCTGCCTGTCCACCATTTCTTCTGCGTAAGTTGCCCGATTCTATGTGACTGCCTGCTATTACTGAATGTAAGCCTGACCACTAATAGATAAGAAAGCTGCTCTTTAATCCTCTCTGCCATGTGCAGGGTCTAGTTTTGGTTGCAAGCTCCGTCATTTACCAGTGTGCTGATGGCAGCATGGATCAACCTTGTGCTAACATGATACTAAACCTAAAACACTCTCCTAGGCCAGAATAGCTTGCCTAAGCAGTATGTCTTTGGCTGTGAGTGCCCATGTGAAGTATAGTCAGCTGTAGTAGAGGTCACTTTTAATGTCATATTTGGGGTAAACGCTTCACACAATCTGATATTTCAGGGCCAGTTCCAACCCAGTCCAAACATGAGGCAAACAGGCTGATTGATTCTTGGGGAAAAAAAACCTTTAGAAGGCTGGCTTCTCCCTCAAAAACATAACAAGTAATTAGCCTGCTTGTGATACCAACTAAAGATTCACTCATGTGTGCCTCAGGTAGGCCCTGCTAGTTTGTTAGTGTTTTAGTAAAACCTTAAAAGGTTTAAGTACTTCTCAAAAAGTCAGTGTTTGTTGATGCTAAATATTATTTGTAATGCTTCCTGATTAAGAGTCAGTATTGTATCCATTGTGTAGGCTGCAGAGAGCCATAAGTGCCCCAGATAAGGGAAAGTACTATTACAGTCATTCAATCATCAGTATTTTCAGGTCTTGTCTGTTGTACATCCACTTAGTTTGTTCAGCAGCTATCCATATTTGACGATGGTGTGGCTTCCCATGAATCAATACGATTTAATATTTTAATTACTGGCATGTAATATTATCAATAACATCTTAGTGATTTTGTATTATTCATTATAAATTGAAGGATGTGTGAGAGACTAAGTGGTTGAAGATTCTACCTAAAGGAAGTGCTGGCTGACTATGATGAAGAGTGAGAATGCGAGCTTATAGCGAAGCTTATTTTCACTGGCTGGTTAAATGGCATGGTTTTTTTGTTTGAATGTGACTGTAAGTACAAGAGTCATTATCGATCAGCTGAGTGAACAAGTAATTCTTATTTTCATGCCTGCAGTACTGACCTTGGTCGCTCTTTCTTTGTCCACTCTGCAGCTCTCCTTTACTTTCTTCTCTTATGGGCCTCTTAATTTTTCAATTTACTTAATTTGTGTTACAAATGTCTCAGTAATTTTGTTTGATGTCTTTCAGTTTCTCTTTCAATTTATTTTTCTATTCGTACCTACCTTACAATCCTTTTGTTTCTCAATTTCACTGCTTTCATTCTGTAAAACCTCTCTCTAATCCACATATTTTCAGTCTCTTAACATACAGTATTTGTGTCCTTTCCTCGCCAGGATTCCTACTGCTAGTGTGTATAGCATGAGTGTGTGAGTATATGTGAATATACAGAGTGAGAGAGAGAGAGAGAGAGAGAGAGAGAGAGAGAGAGAGAGAGAGAGAGAGAGAGACGATTCTTAATTCCTATAAGAAAATATTTTGTTTGTTTGTCAGAATCTGGTGTTAACCAAGTCATCCTAATGCTCACTAATCCCTGAACCCCTCTTTAATCCCACTCTGTCTCTCTGGGTTTCCTGTGTGCATCCACACACACACACACACACACACACACACACCTTTCTGAAACCCCACACCTTGCCCCTGCGTCGGACTCGTTACTGCCTCCTCAATAATTCAATGCTCCCAAGACTTTGGAAACATATTTTATTCATGCACTTGGAGGAATGTTCAACCCCTGTTGTCAGTTTGTATTGTTACGTTACAGTTCAGTGATATGATCTTGAAAAATAATACTATTTGCAAGGTATTTGAGATAATTGTCACACCACCCACAGCATAAATTATGTTAAAACTCCACATAGACTTTCATAGTGATGCAGCTGGGATTTCATTAATTTTACAAAGGTGTCCTGGGATTTCCTTACCTTCACAGAAGCTAAATTCTTGTGATATCATGAGATCACGCGAGAATTGCAGCATCCCATATCAAACTAAAATCCATCTTGTCGGGCTTCAAGTAATGCATTTGTGTCTGAACTACCAGCTTACCGAACCACAATGGCATATGTGATAGATGGTGAAGGTAGGACCTGCTAGGTATCTTGTGCCTGCCCTTTTCCAAACTGTTTCCAATGATGGCTTCTCAGATGGTTCTGTGTAACAAACCATCTGGCTCGTCAGGAATTCCCTGGATTTCATAACATTCTGATGATAGCTGAAATACGTATGTATGTTAGTTACCTACCTGTTGCAATGCTGTTTTTATTGTAGTAACCCATCTAAAAAAGTTTTTTTACTGGTGTAAATTCACATATGCCTAAAACAGTTCTTTTTTATTCTACTTACACAACTCTGGTGGAAGGAATACCTATTTTTGCCTAATTTGAAATCACCTCCGAGGGAGCTTGTTGATGAAAGGAATAACTAAAGCAGCCCTTGAACAAGCCAAATTAAGTTCAAATCGAATCAACCCCTGCTTGTGTTCTTGTGGGTTGCGGGAATCAATAAGCAAATACTTTTTAGTGTGAGTGAACGAGACACAGGCTACACATCCACACAGTGAGGTTCACACATTTGCACACATGAATGCACACTGATGCTATATGTGTTGACGTACACGTAGAAAGATGGGCACTCCCTTGTGGTCTCATGATCAGGGACAGGTGAAGTTGCACACACACATTCTGGTGGCATTTTTGCAATTAAAGTGGGCCCTGTGGCTATCTTTCCGCTGACTGCACAAGCCAAATATCAGGGCACAGTGCGGTGCTGCTTTGCTCCCCTAGTGGAACTAATTAGATGTTCCCAAAGGACAGCCCTGTCATCACATTGTTCTGCCCACAATACAGCCTCAGTGGCCCTGCGAGGGAAGCAGTGGGCCAAAATAACCCAGCGAATAACTTAATTATACTTATTCCAAAACGATCCACTTTCAATGAAGCTGAGACTCAACAGTCGATATTTCTAAACCAGACTTTCAGCTAAATCTGACATTTGATTAGAGTTACACCTTTTTAAAGCAACACTAAAGAACTTTTCCCGCTTCGGTCTCATTGTCTCATTATGTCTCATTCGAACTACAGATCCGCTACCCGATCTGGCAAACTTGCATAATGTAATGTAATGGACAATTCTGTTTCCAACCTGTAGGGGGACCGACGCGGGAAAGGTTCTTTAGTGTTGCTTTAAAGCGTCTATATTATGCTCATTTTCAGGTTCATAATTGTATTTTAAGGTTGTATCAGAATAGGTTTACATGGTTTAATAAAAAAAAACAAAAACATATTTTTGTTGTACTGCACAGCCCTCTCTCACTGCTGCAGATCCACTTTTCACCTGGTCTCTGTTTTAGCTACAGAGTGAGACCTCTTTTCTTCTTCTTCTTCTTCTTCTTCTGTACTACCTTTGATTGCGCTCGCACATGCGCAGTAGCTCAGATGTACACACGCTAGCTCGTCATCGTGTAAAGCCCGCCTCAACGGTTGTGATTGGTGCCTTGATTTGGAAAAAATGGAAATGGGCTTGAATGGGCTCTTGGCCAGACGGACTTCCAGAGCAAAGCTCAAATTTGCCGGAAGTTCATCAGGGTTTTCCCAGGCTAGGATGTGCCTGTCCCCATGCTGGTTTCTACAGTCATTGGTGTACAGCAATGGGGAAAGTACACAGCCCTGAGGAGAGCCAGTGGAAGAGGAGCGCTGTTCTGACAAAGAGCCCTTTACCCTAACCCCATGAAATGTTAAAAAAATCTACAATCCAGCCGAGAAAATTGCAGGCCTGATGCGACGCTTGAGAGTAGATAAGTCCACTGTCTTTTCTTCCACTTCACTCAAAAAAGAACAATAAAATGAAGCGTGGTACCTTGGTTAAAAGTTCAGATTCCAGTCTGCACGTGTACCAGTCTCTTGGTCTCTGGTGAAGAAAATGATGGCAAGCAGGTGTCCACAGCTTTTTACCCGTCTCTCAGTCTTCGGTGAAGAATGGGATAAAGCAGGTGTCCGAAACAGGTGTGGTTTCTCACGTACCGTATTCCAATGTCTAAAGCTTGTTGCATTAACTTATCTGATGAATCCTCAGGTTTCCTCATTGAAAACGCTGGACTGGAGCCAATAGTGTTAGCTGGGTTAGCTACGGTGGTTAAAAGTCCTTTCACTTTGCTAATGAATGCTAACAAGATGAACTCAGTGGCTAATTAGCTAGCAATGCACGTGAACAATTGTCTGATAAACTTAGAAATATATCTAGCTGCTTACAGAAGATATGTAGACTGAATATCTGAGTGAAGACTATCAAGTAGATAGTCTAAGACAACAACTACATACTTTTTGTACAAACGTTTACACTGCTTGTGTTCCGACTTTGTCAGTAAAGCCATCACTCTTAACCATGGATGTATTAAGATAACCTCATAACACTATACCTGTTTTGAGTCGTGACTCACTTGGATCTTTCACCCGTGTCTTTAAATTAACTCACAAATCGCGAGTCTCTAGTATCATTAACTTGGATCAGTTGAGTCATCGAGTGAGTCAGTCAGTCGCACAAATCAGCCGGCTATGTTGTCATGAGTGGATCTGTAGCAGACGAGCAAGTGAAGTCTCTCCTCGAGTCAGGGTGAAAGGCAAATCCACAACAAAAGCCATTCTTTCACTTCTGAAATAACATGCTTAACAGTAGGTTATAGGTTTGGTGTATAGATGTAGCATATCAAAATTAGGTCGATTGATTTAAAAATAATATATATATTCACTGCGGGCATTTCTCTGTTCCTGTTTCTATGTCTACATTGAAAGCCTATATATCAGATCTGAAATACTGAGTCTGCACTAGAGGATGGATACCCGACCCGAGCCCGACGGGACCCGATTGGCCGGGCCGGGTTCAAAAAATTATGTTCGGGTTCATTTTTAATCACGTTGCTTCATTTCCTGATGTAACTGTCTGCCTTTGTGAGAAACCGTGAGGCAGAATCTGAAAGAGGAGCTGCCATCTCTCTCCCCGTCCTCCCCTCGCAGCTCACACAGCTCAGCAGACCAGCAAACAAACGTACATGTGTAATTAGTATGACTCACACAACCCGGATCAGTTTAGTGAGAACTCAGAATAACCCAAATCCTTAAAAGGAATCAAGTTTGCCAGGCCTACATAACACATTCTCACACTTTCATTTCCTGTTTACTTGTGAATCCCCACCAATGGACAAATAGTATTAGTCTTATTCACGAATACCACTTCCAACCATGAACTCTTCAAAATAAAACACATTTTTAACTATACATCTGTGTCTTTTACACTGTACTTTTTAAACCTTTCATGAAAAACTTTTTAACCATATTTATAACAATACCTAGTGTTGGTTTTTAACTAAGTCACATATTTTATCAAATACCTTTAGCTAATCATAATTTTTATGACAATGTCTGGTATTTTTAACCTGGTTATGGATGCTAATGAGGTACTAATCTATTATTAAGAAATTACAAACTGATAAACTATGATATGACAGGTGATGAACAATTAATTAATTCCACATGAACTCATTATTTCATCATGAACTCTATGTTTACAAAGGTCTTATAAGCAGTTCATTATTTGAAGTGTTTCCCATTAGCCTGGTATAATTGGATGCTCCTCAACATTTATGCAGTGACTCCTATGTTGGCTAAAACAAAGAAGCATTGCAGAGTGAGAATACACACAATGGACCTTTTATTCCTAGAGACAATGTTATTTGTAGAGCGAGGAGAGAAATGTGTGCCCCTAAAGTAATGTATAGACTCCAACCTACTGTTAGAGTCATTTCCTCATTATATTTCCACAAAACAACCTTCTACTTCATCACCTCATTAACAATAACATGCAATTTTGATGCTTTGGCTTGAAACAACAAAGAGCCAGTGAGATAAATGGAATGCTCAGAGACACCGGCCGCATGTTCCAGCTGTGAGTGCAGCTGATCTTTTAATAAAAGTGAATGTTCCAGGGCGACACAAACCTTGGCCGGAATAGCCAGCAACCACAGGGGATCTGAGCATCCACAAATGAATCAGCAGGCTGAAAGGAGAGGACATGCGGGTGTTCACCTCAGCAGGCCTGTCATTCTGATCGCATATACTTCAACAGGGGACCAGCTGGGATCAAACCGGCTTAGTAAGGGTCATTGTAGTGACAAACAGAAACATTAAAGGGCAAATAATACCACCAAATGGCATACTAAGCACTGCAGCAGGATAATAAATTCGCACACCCATTTCATGCAATTGGTAGAGCCTTAAACAATTGAAGAGTTGAGAGTTTAATTTCAATCTACTGCTGGAAACACATACCCAGTGCTGTAAAGCTATTTTTCCATGGGATTGAGATAAAAACAAGCTGAAATACATTAAACAGTGTGTGCGTGTGTGTGTGTGTGTCAACAAAAGGAATAGCCGAAATTGCTTAGTATACTTTGGAAAGTCTGTTGTATCAAGGCAGTTTGGATGCAAGTCCATTCAGCATAACTAGGGACCAATCTGACAATGATGAGATAATAGGGGAAAATGTGAGACCAAGTATGAATTATCGCCAATACGGCCTCTCATAGAGAATTGAGTACTAACACTTGCTTGTCTTAAGTAGAATATCCAGAAAGAAAAAGAAGTAAAATGCCTGAGACGCAATAATGATTAAATCGTTTAAAGGTCCCATGGCATGAAAATTTCACTTCATGAGGTTTTTTAACATTAATATGCGTTCCCCCAGCCTGCCTATGGTCCCCCAGTGGCTAGAAATGGCGATAGGTGTAAACCGAGCCCTGGGTATCCTGCTCTGCCTTTGAGAAAATGAAAGCTCAGATGGGCTGATCTGGAATCTTGCTCCTTATGAGGTCATAAGGAGCAAGGTTACCTCCCCTTTCTCTGCTTTGCCCGCCCAGAGAATTTGGCCCACCTCTGTGAGAGAGACATCATGGCTTTCAAACGAGCAAAGTGGCAGTTGGTCAAGGCCATACCCCCACCCTCCACCTTGCCCCCACCCTCTCTCCTCCTCAATAGTTACAGACACATAAATGGCACATACTAAGGAAAGCTCATTGTGGGACTGGGTCTAGTGGCTGTAATTCTGCACCAAGGCTGAATTTCTGGAAAGAGACTTCAGATACAGTATTAGGGGACCACTAAGGTCTATATAAAAGCATCCAAAGAGCACCAAGTCATGGGACCTTTAAAGAATGAGGCCTAAAATCCTTCAAATACAAACGACAGTCCAATTCAGTGTCAGGTTTGATACATACCAAGTTGATAATGGTATACAATGCTTGAATTAAATCAGCCTCCCACTGTTGAGTCCAACAACAGCTCACCCCGGCATGTCACCTTCATCTGCCCACTCAGGGATTCCATAAATTGACAAGCAAATTACACACTGCCACAATCACATGGAAGTAATTACAGCATTAATACAGTGTTTGATTTGCTGTGACACAGTTTAGCTTACATGTAATACTGTGGGTGGTGACTATGGTTTTCCCTTCAGGGCTTTGACTGACTGATGGTGCCCACTATTAGTGGCACATGACCATTAATATAATGAAAACTCAAATTTGGCATGTGCTACTGTTCAGTGATCCATTCAGGTACTGAAAACTAGGATACTCAATGCTCATCTCATTACAGCCACCTGAATTTTGGCCTGCAGTGGGAACTGGCTGAGTGCATCAGATGTTAAAGGAACACGCCGACTTATTGGGAATTTAGCTTATTCACCGTAACCCCCAGAGTAAGACAAGTCGATACATACCCTTCTCATCTCCGTGCATGCTGTAACGCTGTCTGACGGCTCCAGCAGCATCAGCCCATCACAGAACAGGCAGGTGACTGGTTGCAGTAATCCTACTGCTCCAAATAAGTGACAAAATAACGCCAACATGTTCCTATTAACATGTTGTGATTTGTAGAGTCACAGCGTACAAAAAAACAACGTAACATGAGACACAGCCATCTTCTAACCGTAAACAAACCGGGAACTGTATTCTCAGGCGGAAGAATATAGTACTTGGGCGGAGTGATATGCAAGCCTGTCTGAGAATATAGTTCCAGGTGATACTAATGGGGATAGTACCATGATCACTAGCAGCTTAACTGCTATTGATATGTGTCCTCCTAAAAGTTCCTGATTTGAAGGGGCTTGCCAGCTTAATTTGAAGCACCTGTGCCTGGTGTCATTCACAAGCTCGTGGCATGTACACAGTTACATTTTAGTGAACTTTGACACGCAAATTCTCATCATTGAGCAATTGCAAATTGTCAGGACAGTGATGACCTTTGAGGGAATGAAGAAGCCAATTTAGCGTGCCTTCAGACCAATAACAGCACTGCGTTTATCGCTGGCAGGGGGGAGGGGGAGGGGGGGGGGCGTGTTGCTTCAGATATTGGTAAGATGAATAAAAGTCATGACGATCATGAGGTAAACTGTAAAAATACTCCATTCACAAATGAATGAGAGGTCTGATTTTTTCACAAAAGGCTAAAGTCGGTCTGTACATGACCGTAGACTAGCAAATACTTACCAACTTCCATCACCATCTATTTTAAAAGGACGTGTAAATAAATTTAATTGTTCCACTTTCTGATGTGACTGGGCACTAAGGCATTTTTGCGGCAGTATAACAATGGCACACCAAATTTTCCTTTGTCTGAAAAAACTACTCCTTGCGGTTGTGTGAATAATACTTGCCTCTTTTATCAGAAAACATAAACACAGGCTTTTTTAATTGTTTGACCTGAATTTAGGGCATTTTCCGAATCAGAAAGACTCAGAAAAGATAATCAGGGCCCGAGCGCCGACAGCGCAAAAGGCCCTATTGGAAGTGAAGGAATTATTATTGTTCTTTCGTCCGGAAAATGAATTGCCTTTTTGAGGATACTCAAAAACTCACCAAAATTGGCGGTCGCATCAATTCTGATGAAAATCTACGTATTTTAAGGGTTTCGGGAATAGGCACACAAAAATGGCTCGCTAGCGCCCTCTACACGACTTTAACGAACTCCTCCTCTCTACTACGACTTTAACGAACTCCTCCTAAAGATTTCATCCGATGGACTTCAAATTTGGTCTGTACCATCTCAACACCTTAAAGATGAAAATTTATTAAAAGAAAAACTTTTCATCAGACGGTGTGGGCATGGCGGCCATTTTGAGTGTTTAGCGATGAACGAGAAAGTGCCTGTAACTAGTGTACATTGTCATATTGGCAGGGCACCGGGGCACCGGGAACAGAGAGCACTAGGGGAGCACAGGGAACAGAGTGCCGGAGAGGCCTGGGGGACACACAGGGCCGCTCGGGACAGGGAACGGAGAGGGGCCATAGGGAACAGATAGGCCCCAGGACAGGGAACAGGGGGGCCCCAGGACAAGGAACAGGGAAGGCCCACAGGGAACAGAGAGGGGCCACTTGGGACAGGGGACTGAAATGGGGGGGGGGGAGAGGGGGGGGGGGGGGGGGGGGGGGGGAAGGGGGGGGGGGGGGGGGGGGGGGGGGGGGGGGGGGGGGGGGGTGGGGGGGGGGAAGGGGAGAAGAAAAAAGAGGAGGGGGGGGGGGGGCGGCGAATAGGGGGTGACAGAGGCTCTCGCCAGGATGGCAGAGTGGTCGCGGCGGAAGACAGAGCCCCTCTGGAGACCGAGCAGGATGGCGAAGAACCTCTGGAGGTCGAGCAGGATGAGGAAGACTCTCGGGTGGTTATTGACGAAGGCGATAACCTTCTGGCGGCCGTCGGCAAAGGCGAAACCCATCAGAAGGCCGAGCAGATCGGCAGCGAAGGCGATATTCCTCTGGCGGCTGTCGGCGAAGGCGATATCCCTCTGGCGGCCGTCGGCGAAGGCGATATCCATCAGAAGGCCGGCGGTAAAGGTGAATCCCCTCAGGAGGCCGTTCACGAAGACGAAACTAGACAAGACAAGGGAGACAAGACAGACTTCAAAATAAAACAGGAAATGGGAAAACCAACAAACATGAAACCAACTAAAACAAAGAAACTTGACACAAGGACTGGTGAACAGGTGAAAGACATCAGACGATAACAAAGGCGGGAAAACCAAAAGACAGGAAGCAACAAAATAAGAAACACTAAGGGGAACAGAAAAACTCCTAAATAAAACAGGTCCAAACACACAAAAAACACCACAAGAGCGGGGCAGGCGTGACAGACCGCCTCCAAGAGATTTCATCCGATTGTCTTCAAATTTGGTCTGTGCCATCTTAAAACCTTAAAGATGAAAACTTATTAAAAGAATAACTTTTCGTCATAGGGCATGGCCGTGGCGGGGCGGCCATTTTGTGCATTTTGCCATCAAAACAGGAAGTGGGTGTAACTTGAGTGTACATTGTCTTTTCAGGATTCACAAGAGTCCAACCATAACGACATCTAAAGGCCGATATTTACTCAAAGTCATAGCGCCCCCTAGTGGCAACAGGAAGTAGGCCTAAAAGTCAAGGTGCTATACGTTAACAAACTCCTCCTAGAGATTTCATCAGATCAACTTCCAATTCGGTCTTTGTCATCTACAGACCTTACCGATGAAAAGTTATTGAAAGAAAAACTTTTCGTCAAACGGTGTGGGCATGGCGGCCATTTTGAGCATTTATCGATGAACAAAGAAGTTTTGTAAATTTAGTGTACATTGTCCAATTTGGCAGAAATTTCTCACGATTGACAAGTGTCCAGGCCTGAGGCAGTGTTCGAACTATACCGTGGCCTTCGGGGAAGCCCACTTTTTTTCCACGCGGGGGGGGGGCGTAATTTACAATGACTTACAAAGATACATAACAGCTACAAGTGTATGCACTACAGGATTTACCCTATCATACTTTATCGACAGGAGTAGATAGGTCAAACTGCAAACAGCCAGCCACAAATAGTCTATAAACAAAGCATCAGGCTGTTTTTGAGGTTTCACATGAACAACGGTTAAAGTTACTCAGACTACCGAAGAATACCATAATTCCTCCGTTCAATTAGACCTCGCACCTGACGCAGCCCAAGCTTCCATCCTTACCAAACAGCCATGTATATGGGCTCTTCCAGTCTCTCCACTGCTGGCTGTTCCAATTTAACGGGAGAGAGGAGCAAGAGGGGTTAGGATCATCTTCAGCCAGAGAGGACATTATTTCTTCAGCTTCTTGCGTTGCCCCCCCGGTGGGAGGTGTGCTAACAGGGCTTGCAACAGGTGAATTAGTCATGCTATTAACGTCATCGCTACACAATTTCTTAGTAAAACCAAAATTAATTAAAGCTGCAAGCAGCGATGACGGGCCCTCGCTTCTTGCCCCGGGGGGTACTGGCAAATGCAACATCACATGTAGACCACACATTCTAAGTTTCATGTAAATCGCAAAACTTTTGCCAAGATAGAACTGTTCATGTTTCCACACCCACCTACAGGAAGTTGTTCCTCCATAACTTGCGCATTGTGTTAGCTATCAAAATTCTTTTGATAACTTTTAGTCACGACGGTCAACCAAGTCTATATGCAAGTTTTCGTGCAGATTGGACTCACGGCCCAGGAGGAGTTAGACAAAGTATGTTTCCCATATATCGCGATGTGAATAATTAATAAAAAAAATTCTAACAGCGCCATCTAATGGCCGATGCACTATAAATTTGGCGTGGATGCTCAAACCCCTATACGGAACAACTTTGTCATATTTGGTGTCAATCGGGAATAAATCTTGTTAAGATACGCAACTTCCTGTTTCGACAGCCCCCTACAGGAAGTTGGTCCTCTGTAACTTGTGCATTGTGTTAGCTATCAAAATTCTTTTGATATATTTTTGTCATGAGGGTCCACCGAGTCTACATGCACATTTTGTGCAGATGGGACTCATGCTCTAGGAGGAGTTAAAAAAGTAGGTTTGCGCAACAGCAAATTAGCAAATTAATTAAAAAAATTAAAACAGCGCCATCTAAAGGCCAATTGACGACATATTTGGCAAACAGCCTCATTGGCACATGAGGAACAACTTTCTTAAGTTTTGTGTCCATTGGAATAGCCGTTGGCAAGATATAACCATTCCTGTTTCCACTCCCACCTACAGGAAGTTGGTCCTCCATAACTTGCGCATTGTTTTAGCTATCAATATTCTTTTGATAACTTTTTGTCACGAGGGTCCTCCGAGTGTATATGCAAGTTTTCGTGCCGAACGGACTCACGTCCCAGGATTAGTTAGACAAAGTAGGCTTCCCATATGTCAATATTTTGATGATTAAATAAAAAAAATTAGAACAGCGCCATCTAATGGCCGATTGCAGCCAACTTTGGCACAGTTGCTAAACAGGCCAGGAGGAACATCCTTGTCAAGTTTCGGGGCAATCGGAATAATTCTTGTCAAGATAATGCAACTTCCTGTTTAGACAGTAAGTTGCTATAACTTCTGCATTTTTTCAACTATCAAAATTCTCTGGATAACTTTTCATTATGAGGGTCAACAGATACTTCCTGCAAAGATTCAAGAAGATTGAAGTCACGGCCTAGGACGAGTTTGAAAGAATGTAAAACACCTGAAAAATGCATAATTAAAAATGGCCGCCTTCCGGTTGGGCGGAGCTAATGAATGTAAATGGGAAATATGTCTGCAATGATTAGAGCAGTATGGGTATTAAATCTGGTGAAGATCGGAGCAACTATGTCCAAGTTAAGGCCTTCTACGCATTAGGGGGCGCTATGGAGCCCGCTTACAGGTATGGGCCAAATCGCTGTACAGTCTCGCAAAGCCACCAGGTGTTTATGTGGGCGCCAATTTTTGTGAGTTTTCGTATATATTGAGGCCGTCAAAAATGTGCCCAAGGGCTAAAACCAATTAGGGGGCGCTATAGAGCAACCATACCACTCCCAGGCCTAAATGTGTATTCAGATGAAAGAGTTTAATATTCTGCACATGGCTGCAAAATTTTGAGAGTTTTCGTGCATCCTAAAGTCCTCAAACAAGTGTTCGTATAATGAAGATTTTTGCACGAAAACCAAGATTTTGGAAATGTTTGAATTTTGTCATTTTTTCTAAAAATAGCTCCATGGAGTTCAAGATGAGACCTATGTTCCCTCAAAAGTTGGTATATTAACTTCTTACTTTTTTCAGAATTAAGGCGCACGTTAGGGGGCGCTATGGAGCCCCCTGGCAACACCCGAGGCCAAGCACTACAGAACTTTGCAATTTTCACCAGTTGTGACAGGTGTGCAAATTTTTATGAGTTTTCGTGCATGCTAACGCCCTCAAAAATGCGACAAAGGACTCGGAAAAATAATAATCTGATGAAAAACAATAGGTTCCTTCGCACTTTCAGTGCAAGGCACCGTTGGGGCCTTGCACTTTCGTGCTCGGGCCCTAATTAAACTGCCTTGTTTTCTTTTTGCCATGGCTATATGATGCTTACTGCAGAATGGATTTCAAGGATTTTGTGCGCCGATTAATGGCCTCCAACGTTTATATTTTTTCTGCAAATCTTTGAGTTAACATGTAGTAAACATGAGTTGAATTTCCACCCCAGCGCCGCCATGCCTTGATGCTCATAACAAGAATAGCATGTATATTTATCTTTTTTGAAGTGAATTAGGTTCAAATCGCCGTCATGCATGAATGATATTTTTGCAGTTTTACACATAATAATCCACGATGATCACATTACACAAAACTGAAATTGCACGTTAAAATGACACATTGTCAATATTTTTAGAGACCCCCCAAAATTTCACAAATCACGTTTTCAGGGGAGCCCATGTCTTATTAAGGGGAGCCGAGCTCCCCCTAGCTCCCCTGTAGTTCGCACCCTGGCCTGAGGACATTTATAGGCCAAAATTGACTTTTGGTCATAGCGATTTGCAGTAGTTGAGTGCCGCGTTAATCGGAATCGCAAGGAGCGGCGTCTGCCAGTAACCCCGATGTGTGCAGAGGCGCGAGGGCCCGTCCAACGCTGCTTGCAGCTTTCATTTATACATGAAGTTGTCTTTGAGGACTTGTTAGAGAAACCTAGTCCACAAAACTGAATTATGAACGCATTGTGCAATTACATGAATTCCAGAGAAAAATACATGCTGTACTTTATCTCTTACCTTCTGCTGTATGTGAAGGGAAAACATGTATTCCCTGACAACTCTACAGACACAATTACTTGACACTCAACCAAGTACATTGCTTCTCAACTGTGGAATTAATTCAGTAATATGACACCACACTAAATTACAACATGGTTAACTTCTCAGTACAGATAAAGCAGATGTAGGAGCTCATCATTCCTGTGTAAACACCTAGGGAGGATGTTCATTTGACACCCCTTAGCCCCTCAAAAGTGAAAATCTTCCTAAGCAATAATTCACTTCTGTTGGAGGCATGTGCTTGACATTATAAATGAGAATGTTTATGGATGGCGCATCAAGGCAGATTACCCAGTGGACCCGTTTCACAGCAGACATTTTTACTTGTCATTGCAGGAAAAGTACAGCGGTAATTAATAGCATTAATGATGACTCCATTCCATTTAAGTGCTTTAAGTTCCCTGATACAGCGATCCAGCACACACAGCAGGGCCTCTGGAACTGGTGAACCTAAATCAAATGCAGCCATTATTAATGTTATTAATTACACTTGTGTTTGCCCTGCTTCCTGTTTAAATGTCTGCTGTGTGAAAATGGCCTATAGTGGGAGCAAAGCATTACAAGAGCATTTATGTTGTAAATATAAAAATCCCCAGAACGTTTAAGTGTTCTTGGGGTATCATGGCTGTAATTTATAACTTGTCAACTCTTTTACATAGATTTACATATTGTAAATGTATTGCTGCTTTTTAGAGTGCCACTCAATGATTCCAATGAAAGGTTTTGCAGATGGACACATAGCTGTTAAGAAACACACTTGTAACTTCATGTGCATTTCTGTTTTAAGTCTGATTTGGAACATGTGCATTTCACTTTGACAAATTTAAAGAAGTACCATGCATGTCTGGAAACAGTTTGATTTTATAGCTATTATTTTATTTATTTACTTATTCTTTTTCACACAGAGTGACTTAAAATACCTTTTTTGAGGTAGAGCTTTACTTGCCTTGGGCAACAAACTTGCCCTCACTTGAAGTGAAAGAGAAAGTAATATCTGAAGAAACAAGTGTGAGATTCACTTTATTTAACCCTCATATTATGTTAAGGGTCAATTTGACCCATTTGCGTTTTTGTGTTGACCAAAATACTGGTTAACCTATCTTTTTCTCCATGAAATTGTATGACATTTCCTCATTTAGGGTCATGAACTTGTTCATAAAATCTGGACACAATGATGTGTAGTGGAATGTCTGTTCAGAGTTTGTATACAAAGATGATGTTGCGGGTCATTTTGACCCGGAGACTTTCAACACCCATTTAGGTGTGTGTGTGTGTGTGTGTGTGTGTGTGTGTGTGTGCGTGTGTGTGTGTGTGGGGTGTGTGTGTGTGTGTGTGTGTGTGTGTGTGTGTGTGTGTGTGTGCGATGCTATTGACGATCCGGATTGTGAATTTTCCTATGATGAAGAGGATTCAGGGGACCAGTCTGGTGTAGTATACATTAGCTGAAAACAATGGGCAGCAATCATCCTCAACATGGACAGCTAGAGATGCTAACATAAAATGGTCAACATCAAAACACTGACGCCAAGGCAGACTGTCATCAAGATGACTCCAAGCCCCACAAGATTTTCTGCCACACTAGTTGATGATATTCAATCACCATTTCATCTCTTCATATCCCAACCAATAGATAGGATCATAGTGGACATGACCAACTTGCAGGGGGAGGTGTGTATTTCAAAAGAAATGGAAGTCACTGGATAAGATTGACTTGCATGCATACATTGAAATCCTAGTCCTGCTACGGCAGCATACGCACCACCCATGCTCTGCAGTGCCATGTTACATCCCGCAACACCCTGCTGTGATGTTCATACGCACAAAGTAGTCAGGATCCGTTATTGGAGACTGCACTACTCGGTACGACACAATGTGCCCTGCTATGACATGAACTTCCATGACTACCTCAAAGTCACTGTTCCATTATCTCTAATGTGACTATTATCGCCACTGTTCATCACACCCCCAACCGGCCCTGTCAGACACCGCCTACCAAGAGTCTGGGTCTGCCGAGGTTTCTTCCTAAAAGGGAGTTTTTCCTCGCCACTGTAGCAACAGCCACTGATAATGCTTGCTCTTGGGGGAATTACTGTAATTGTTGGGGCTTTGGAATTTATAGAGTGTGGTCTAGACCGACTCTATCTGTAAAGTGTCTCGAGATAACTCTTGTTATGATTTGATACTATAAATAAAATAAAATTGAATAGTATTAGCTGGAGTGTACAAGTCAAAGGGAGAAGCAATTGTCAGTCTGTGGAATGATGAGAGTGGAAGGCCAATATTTCTAGCAACAATGTCTTTGGAGTCAATTCAACGCAAAGCTTGGGTGTTCCGCAACACCAGAGCTGGTCGAGTGAAAGAGACAAACTAGCTGAGATCAGAGATGTATGGGATGAATGGGTCAAAATTGTACCTGTCTTGTACAATCCTGGTCCCCATGTCACTGTAGATGAACACCTTGTTCCATTCAGGGGGCGCTGTCCCTTCTGACAGTACATGCCCAACAAGCCTGCAGTATGGCATCAAAATATGGGCATCCTAGGATGCCAAATCTAGCTACTATGCATGGAATATGCAAGTGTATACCGGAAATATTTTCACTAAATAATTGGTAAAAACAGTTTTGGGGGAAAAAATGTTTGTGATGAGGAAAAAAAGTTAGTTTTGAGTGTATTTGCACTGTACGGGTCATTTTGACCCGTAACATCATCAATGTCATTTTTTTTCAACATAATACGAGGGTTAAGAGTGTACAGAACCACTTAAGTCTGGGTTGTGTTGACCAAAATTGTTTTGTCCATTCACAAAACAAGCATCACAACAATTCAACACGAGAAAGTGTGATAATGGAAGTGGTGAAACGAAGGTCAAGGTAGCTTCATTGAAACCAAGGTATATAGGGTTTGATTGATGGCCTCCATTGATTGAACTGTTCTGAGAGTCACTGTGAAAAACTTTCTGTACTAAAGCCACCTTTGTAACCTTCTTTTGTGTCCTGAAAATCATTTTTTTCCCACACTGTCCAAGCCTTGTTTTCCCCTTACATGGGACCGGATTAGACATCACAACATTAAAAATATAGTAATTTGTCCTGATTAGTGTTTCATGTCTTCCTCTGCCGAACAATGACTTTGATATGATGATACACTACTAGACAGGTGTTTGTGTCCAACATGCAAGGTTGATGCGCTACAATTCCATGCCGACATGTGAATGAGTGTGTGTTTGTGTGTGTGTGTGTGTGTGTGTGTGTGTGTGTCTGTCTGTGTGCAGTTTTATTTTTCAAAACTATAGTTAATGTACAAACTCATCACTAAAACACATAAGTCAAATAACCATGTTTTGTTTTGTTTTGCATTGACTCTGCACACTGGTGGCGGCATGTAACCTATGACCGTCAATAATTGTATTGCAATTCTTTGCTGTCCACCGTCGTTACTCTTACTTTATCGAGACAGATACCACAAATTCGAATTTCACGCTAACCTCAAAGAGAATCTGAAAGTATGTCAGAGCACATTGCTGTAATAGATCAACCTAAAAGGAAAAATAAAGAAGACAGTGGAAGTACTGTTAAAATAAAGAAGTGATGCTTCACAGATATGGGGGTGAGGAGATATTGGCTTTTTCATGACACTAATGCCAATACCAATGAGCTGGTGTCGAACAAATAAGACATGTTCGTTTGTTTGTATACATTTGTATCTTATGCAGTTTTATGACCAGTTGAAAAATATATTGACTGCTAGATTGTTTCAGTTTACCAGCCATTGGCAGATAGAATTAGCAGCCCGGTCTCATGGAAGTTCGTGTAAATGTGACGTTATTTGAATCTATTGATACGTGTTCACGGAGACGTTTTTGTTGTTTTTTACGTGGTGGACAACACGAAAATGTGAACTAATGTATTTCAATGGGAAGCATATTTCGTGTCCACAGCACGAAATTGTAGGGAGTAATATAAAAAGCCGAAAATCTGCATAGGGAGGTTGGTCGGGGTGGTGGATGGGTCAAACAACATAGGACTTTCACCCGGGCGAGCGGGGATCGCGTCCCGTTTGCGGCGCTTTGTTTCCCGGGGATGGCGTCCCTGCGTGTGGCGTTTTGTCCCGCGTGTTACTGTGGCGCGTCTCCCGGCGTTTAAGGCCCCCTTTCCCCGGCGTTTAAAGCCCCTTTCCCGGCGTTTAGGCGCCACGTTTAAGGCGCCCTTTCCCCGGCGTTTAAAGGCGCCCCCGGCGTAAGCCCTTTCCCGCGTTTAAAGCCTTTGCGTTTAAGCCCTTTCCCCTTAAAGTTTTTTCCTAAACCCAACCTCCGCCATCCCGTTATTGTGCGTCCCCAGCGGGCGCCTGTGAACGCGTCTCCTTTCGGCCGCCTCCCGGAGTCCCAACGCCCTGGCGGCATATCGACGGCGACCTTTTCGGCCGCCTCCCGGCGTCCTTTCCCCGAGAAAATAATGTGACATTTACACGTAAAAAATAACGTGACAGTTACACGTAAAAAATAACGTGACAGTTACACGTAAAAAACGAGAAAAACGTCTCCGTGAACACGTATCAATAGATTAAGAATAACGTGTATATTTACACGAACTGCTGTGAGACCGGGTTGGAATTAGAGATAGATAGAACATTGTGGACCCTGCTAAGTGAGTGAGTGAAGATTGTTCCACCAGTACAAAAAGAGCCTCCACATGTATACATGAGTGTGAATGTACTGTAATTCATGGTTTGTGAATGTATGTATCTGTTTATGTGTATAGCTCTCCCCCTCAAGCCAGCTATTGGTAGCACTGTGTAGGACAGCCCAGAAGAGGCTGGGCACTCGTTGCAACAGAAGGTACGTTGGTTGTCTGGGGCTGGACTGTTCATCAGCTGCTTCAAGCTGCTGCCTCCTGTTGAACCAGTGTTTGCTGGACTCTGAACACAGAGCCTGCAGAGCAAGGAAAAAAAAGACAGATATGTTGATACAGAGAGAGAGAAAAGGACTATAGTTTTAACAGGGAAGGAGAAAACCCAAGCGGGAGAGATATGGGGGAGTTCAGGGAGTAGAAATAAATTAAAACTCACAGAAAATGAAAGAATTTGTTTTCTCATCTCTTTTATTTTATTTATTTTTAATATAATTGTTATTGGTGCAACTGCGTTGGTACAAGTTTAAAGTCTGTACAATTCACCATTTTTCAATTATTTTTTTCTCCCCATTTTCCCATCGATCCACCCCCCCCCCCAAAATGCCCAACAAATACATGTCAAAATAAAATAAAGTACAAAAATAAGAGCAAAATTAACCAATTATCTAGGTCAGGCTCAGGATATATTCCATGGTTGTTGTAGAGTTAAAACAACGCAGCACACACACACACACACACACACACACACACACACACACACACACACACACACACACACACACACACACACACCATTACATGACTTTGTCAATGAGCCAACTTATTCAGGAGGGAGAACAGATAGACTGCTAAAGTAGGAAATAAAAGGTTGGCACTTTTTAGAAATCCCTCCCTAACCCCTCTGAGAGCAAACTTCATCTTCTCTAGGTTTAGAAATGAGATCATGTCTTTTAGCCACGAGGAGAAGGGTTGACGATTTCCAAGCCAGGAGTATTCTACGTCTCGCTAAAAGTGTGGCCAAAGCAACAACCGAAAATGGCGAAAGTTATCTCATCTGATTATAACTGAAAATAAAAGTAAATTTGGGAGTGATAGATCCTTCGTTCAGCATGTAACAGCATCAGTTGCTTTCTAAATATGGTTTACTAAATATGGCCATATGTAGACATGAATATGTATGAGCATGACAAGTATCTCTGCATGTACTATGAAACAATGTCGAGCAAAAGTATTTGGAAATTATAGACAAGGGAGAGGAAATGTAGACACAGAAGCTAAAAAGATATGAGTATTGGAATTTTAAGTTTTTAAATTCAAGTCAGAAATTAACGAGACATATCCTGCTATTAGTAAATTCTGTACTGATCAATTCATCAAACCAGATTGACATGGACATGACATTTTATTTTATATAATTTATCAAGGAAACGGCACATCACACGATTTGTATCTGGAGATTACCGTATATGGATGCATTCTGGGAAGAGCTCAGCTGGTGCAGTTTAGTGGCAAGATATGTCTCTGAGCAAGTAGCTTGCAAAGACAACAACATATAGTCTTGGTAAAATAGAAGTTAATTAAATCAATGAGATACAGTGCAGTCAACATGCCAAAGCATTTACTAAGGCTGCAAATAAACAGAGACAACCACATGTGCATCAATAACCAATTCAATACATTCATATTGAAGGTTTGCAGGTTTCGAACAGCAATGCAATGTCTTTAGTAAACGCTTTGAGTCATTTAATGAACTATGAATGTTACTTTGCAAAAGTAACACGTTTCTGAATGCAGTCTGGCTTGCGAAATGTAACAGGAAAGGTTTTGAGTAGCCCATACGTGACAGGCATTTCTACCCGCATTGCACAAGTTAAGATTTTGTTTTCAGATTGAAACCTTGAAAAGAAAGTTATAAAAAAAACATAAAAAGATCTATCTCACTTGTTTATGTTCCGGAAAACTGGTATGCTATCACTTGGAATGCACAAGTTGTGCAGGCCTTGAGCTTGCCAAAGTACCAGCATGCTTAATGAAAACACGCACCCTTTGAGGTAATCAAAGTGAAATAATTTGAAAATCAAGAGTTCTTATGCTACATATTGAGTTATTCTGCTTGAAATAAACCATAGTTTATTTAGCTAGAAGCATAAAACAAAACATTGTGTGCAGGAGAGGATTTCCCCCCAGGAAAAACCTCCTAACACCTGTTTTTAAGCTTCTGAGAAATGGTCAAAATTCAAATCATTGTGGTATATCAGCTGGAGCTGCAAGATAGACATCTATTTATATGGAAATTGTGATTGTCATTTTTTTTCGTAATGCAAATCAAGTGAAAGTTACAGCATCTTTGAAATGATAGACGAAGAACATTTATAGTTAGCGGTTCACTGCAGAGAGAGAGAGAGAGAAAGAGAGGGAGAATCATGCATGCCTGTATGTTGACAGATCTAATTCAATTAAGCAGCAGGAGATCTGACCAAGAGGCAAGCATTGTCACCCCACGTGTCATGTTTTGATGTGCAGTTATGTAATACTCAGCTAAGTAACAGCCTAGTGGATTGTGGAGGGCAGGAATCTGGAGCTCAGTCTAAATGAGTTGGAAATATAATTGGAGAATAAAAAAAAAAAAAAGTATACTAGGAGTGATTACTAACCTGATGAGATTGGTTATGTTTTTATAAAGAGAAACCTTACAATTTAGAAAAACTCATGTTTGCTTAATATGACATTTAATTAAAAGGCCCTGGTGGCCTGTTAAAATCCCACTGTGTACTATAGATATGAGAAAATTAAATGAAAACCAGCTTTTTGCAGATACTAACCACATTATGAGTCTGGATTGTTGTCCCTAAAGTATTGCATGGACCGGAAATTTCAGCCCAACTTGGCCTGATTTGTTTTGCTCTCCTGCTGACATTTTTCAGCCCAAACATGCTGCCCCGTTCACAGTCCAACCCTACAGTCACAGTCAAGTTTTTCCTTTATTTACAGCAGAAAAGACCTGCTGTCTTTTTACATCACTGTGCTTCTCACAATCAGGTGCAGACGTTCCCCTCTGGGAGATGACTGTTGGAGCTCTGTCTTCTGCTGTTGGCCACTGAGTTCCATTGTCCAAAAAATGTGATCATATGTTGTTGCATAAGGGCACCTTGACAACAGTACTGCTGATGAAGCATGTGTCTCTGGTCTAAGGATTTAAACTAGTGGCCTAATAGAAACAGACCAGGCTTCCATCATCAATTCAGACTCATGAGAGATTCACAGTTTTATTCTCAATGCTCATACATTAAACAACATGATTCATGACAGCTTGTGTTTGCAATTCAAATTTACATCAACCTGCTGAAAAAAAATAAAAAATAAACCCTACTTAAATCTCAGAGTATACTAGTGAGAACAGTTATTCTGCGCTCTCACGTCCATTTGTGGAAACTTTCCCAATGGAACCAAATTGTGTTAGATTATTCCTAATTTCGTGTCACACAATTCAAGTGGATATAATAATATAGTAATATAGTTGGCCCCTTAAGTGGTGTGTTGAAATGATAAGAGCTACTATATCAGAGAAACAGTTTTTTGCTTAATATTTAGCCTATAAAAAGGATGCGGTTGTTTGAATCTATCTTTTCTTCATCAAGTTGCATCAATTAAATGGACTTGTGTGCTCCTTTTTTGTTGTTTCTCCAGAGAAATGTAAGTTGTCCAACAACCAATTATTACAAAAACAGGGGCAAACCATTTTAAAAATGGTTCCACAAATTTGACACAAGACCACAAATGGAAACAGAAATGACTACATTTAGGCCAAGTAATGGCACATCTGACTTGTGTCATGTGTTCCTTGTGCTGAGCCTGCTTCTTGGAACAGGACAAGGAGTTCCCCAGGTAGTATTGAACCTGTGTGCGTGTGTATTCAACATTTACCTTTTCAAGCTGCTTTTATTATTGACTGCTTTGGTGTGATCACTAGCTCTCCAGCGGTTTCTCTTGACAGCTCCAACTTTGTTGAGGACAGTGGATGTGAGATGAGCCATGCAGTTACCATGTCCCAACCTTCTTCTACTCGCAGTACAGTTCAGTGTTACAGTGCTACAGAGTTCAGACTGTAGTCTCAGGATCCAGTCCATCCTCATGCAATGCATTGTTAACCATGTGTGGTTCAGTTTTGACCTACTGTTGTGTGTTTTTAATTTTCCATCAGTCTGTGCTTAACATTGCAAGGTATGTCTTTTGTTGTTACCCAGGGACTGAAAATGACACAAACTATTTTTGTGGGTATAAAAGCACATATGCACACATTTTGCATTTAAGGCTGTGATGCTCACTTTTTGTGGATCCAGCCAGGAGTTCATTTGGCAAGCTCGTAACGCAAAATGAGACCCATTACTTGGGTTTCAGGCCCTCTTAGTCTGCAGGAAATGTTCCTTCCCTGCTACTTGACAGAGTATGTGTGTATAAGTGAAAAATCTAGTGACAGAGGCATGTTGATTACAGGACTTTTGTCCCTTGCATTATGTTTTTCACCATTGCATTGCTTCTTATACATACATCTACTGTTCAAAAAGCTGCCCATACATTTTCTGCTGTAGGTAATTTCAGCTCCCTCTGACTTGTCAGGGGTGCAATGCCTTGCTCAAAGACCCTCACATCCATGTTACCCACACAGATTTGGCACCATTACCCCAGACAGAAAATTATGTCTCAAATTGTCTTCCTTATAGTGGAAACCTATCTTCTACGGTTTTAACTTTAAGGTGCAGTCCAGCAGAAAGTGTAGATGCACTCAAACAGAACATTTTGAAAGATGCTGAATCACTGGTGCACTGTGCTTTTGAAAGTGCTAGATGCAAATGCAGCTTAATGTAAATTAAAGTTTTTTGGTGAGTTACAGGATGGGGTAGAGGACAGGGTAAAAAAATGTAGTATTGGTCGTAGAGGCAGCATTTAAAGACACACTTTAACGGTCAACAGGGTTTCTATATTTACCCTAACCCAAAGTCTTAAAAAACATAACAGAACATCAGGAGTCGTATGACTATAACTAGAAAATCTAAAACTAGCAGAGCCATAAGCCACCTATGAAGTGAAACAGAAGGTTTGTGCTGGATACCTCGGGTGCCTCCCAAAATGAACTCTCGGTCCAATTGTCCTTTATTCTCCTTTATGAGGAGATCAGCTCCATGTGTGTGGCTTCCCACACCTGCTCCCAATAGGAGTGGGTTGAGCCACTTGGCGGGAACATAGAAACCACCAATCACCCTGGCCCTTTTGTTTGTTGGTGCCATGGAAAAGTGTAGTATATACACTGTATATTTGAATTGGGCGCATATACAAATAACTAGGGATTTAATTTTGGTTGGCATCATACTCCCCGCATCTGGGCGTGCTACTCAGAAAACAAAAAGTGGCATTTCTGTGCTAGGCTTTCCAAATATTAGAAAGTGTCTTTTTTCTTACACACATCCAACTTGCATTTACATCAGCTCTCCTGTTGAATTACACAGCAATTTTTGGAAGTACAAAGTCTCATTCTAGGGCATCTTTATAAAGTTAAATGGTGCCACCTGAGGTCAAATTCCAAAGTGATATAAAGAATGAAGATGCTTCATGTGGGTGTATGTCTATTCATCCTTTAGTGAGAATTGAGTCTTTTCAGCATTATTTTAAAGGACAGCACAGTCGAGATAAAAGATAATGCAAATATGGTGAAAGAATAAAAAAGGCTTTGTGAATCTGCTCTGGTGGCAGAGAGAATCATTTGTAGTTATGACATATTCTCTCCCATCAGCGCCGTTGAAGTTTGGCTTGAAAATGTCAAGAGTGGCCTTGTCCAATTAAAGAGCAGTCTTCTATGTTCTCTGTTAATTCTCATTTCAGGCATTCGCTGGCTGAATAGGCTTACAAATTACATTTTGTCCTCTCTGATCCATTCTCTTCCTCTTTTCTTTAGCTGCTCTCTCTCACTCTCCCTCTGTCTCCAACCCTCCCTTACCGTGTCTGTGCTTCTCTCCTTGTCTCTCATTATTTTAAATGAAATGAGGAATGTGCATTGAATATTTGAATAAATCAAGGGGCTTATTAAAAAAACATTTCTTAACCTGATTAGCTAGATCATTAGGGAATCCAGAGGGGTTTTGTGTAGCGTGGCCTGATCCGAGCAAATTTGCGACCACTCTTTGAAGGTCAGCATGCAAAAAAGGAAACACTGTGTCATCAGTTGTGTGTTCAATAATTCACTCATTTTTATGTCCAATTTCCTTTCTAGCTTACTTCCTTCCTATCCATCTATCTCTCTCTCTCTCTACTGTATCTCTTTTTGTACAATTAGCTGCCTCACTGTGTTAGCATGCATGTATGGATGTTTCACCCACAGTCCCTCACTGGTTGTTTCAGTTTTTTTTAGTTGGCTATTTTTAGGTAATTACTATGCAACAGGTTAATTTAGATGTCTGTTGCAAGTTTGACTAAAGGTAAGCTTTAACACCTTGTAGACACTTTGCCATGAATATTTATGCTTTGTATCTTGCCTGCGCATGTACTGTGCAACACAGAAGGTTGTTTTGCATCTGAGAATATGCATAATGCCAGAAGTGAAAGCTGACCTCTTGTACAAAGATCATATATCAAGTTCACCTGCTACCAGTCACGGTGACATAACATATGCTTTGTTATGAATGTTTTGTTTTTCATACAGGGCTTTACAGCGCTGTAGAGGGTGCAGACATGTTTGTCTCACATGGTTAAAAGAGAAAACAAATTTTCTTTCAATGTGACTGTCATGCTAGTCCAAATCGTTCTCATTCCCAAGTCGTCAAATACTGACGCTTAGTCAGTGGCTCTAAGCATCAGATATCAATGGGCCTTATTATATACCTAAAATAGAAGTATTTTAAGCTAAGTAAAGCGCTGTAACGTGAACAGTCTATACGATACGATAAAATCCAAGCGGCAGTTGCAGGTTGTATTAAGCCGCTACAGAGCTCCAGGACGCCGGCTACCAGTGGCAGTTGTTTGGCCGCCAATAGGTGACTGTGCGCTGGCAACAGGCATCGCCAGATGACGGTCCTTTCAGAAAAGGTGTGTTATGTGTCGATTACAGTCATAGGCGCTGATTTATGTTTTCCTCCATGGGTGCTCACGGGCGCACGCCCTTTTAAAAAAAAAGTAGTTAAATAATGTTTGCATTTCAGAACCTTAAGAAATGGACAGTGGCCGACAAGAACACACACGCCTATTAACTCGATAATAAAGCCGTTAAGTAGGCCATCTTTCAACTCAGGACAACGCCACTTCCCACAAATACAGATAGGATTGGAGATGAAAAGTTGAACTGACACGTAACCACGATCAGCTTTGTGGGAAATTAAGAATCAATGCCACCGACATAACCAAACACACTATGACAGACGCTCCAACGTAGGTGCTCAGTATTTTCGGTACTATCGGCCGGTATCGGTGCCTATGATGACAGTTAAGTTTAGACACCAAAACGACTAGTGAAGTTTGGGTGAAAGTATTTAGTTTTTGCCGCAAAGTGAACTCCGCTCTTCGGCTTGAAAGCGCTGTGTTGCATGATGACACCACGTTGTGCTATTATTTTCCATTGGATATTGAAGTTCATGAATAAGGGTTTTGGCATGGCTGGCCGAGTGGCACTATATCTGAAAGATGGATATAAATCTTGCATGTTTTGTTTTGTTGTGCATGATCAAGAAACCCCCCCCCCCTTTGTTTTTTTCACAAATCACACCCTGCATATACAGTATATACTGCAAACATGTCCTCTGCCTGTCCTCTATGTTTAGTTTATCAAAAACACATTTTTGTAGTATAGAAGACTCACTCTTTGTGGGCTTAAAAGGTGACTAGTAAAAAACAGTTTGTAGTTTCATTTTTAAAAGTGGCTATGGTCAGCTCATGCAATTCACTATGTCCTTTAATGATATGTTTTAATGTTGGAAAAGCACAGTTCAACATTCACAGAAAGTTCTCAAAGCAATCCTGCAGCATACTCCACTTCTCCACTGTTCTTATGGTCTGTATCCAAACACTTATACAGTATAGCTTTACCTAAATCTTGTTAATTAGACTACTTCTGTCTGAATCTTTATGCACTAGCTCATGTGGCTTAGTAATTATAATTAATAACTGTTTTAACTGCTTTAACCTCCGAATAGGCTCACCGGATCTGGAATTCTTCACAGAGCAGCCACCAGTGTGTGATCTTCCACAGTTGGTCTAAAATATCACATACTTGGTTGTATTGCCTTATGGGAAAAAAAGCATCTCCATTTCCTTTTCTGACTGATTGCTTCTACAGTATTTACATATCTGGAGCTGCAGGAAGTATAGCACTTTGTATATGATGTGTTAAACTGTTGTACCTACACTGCCATTTATACTCATATTCACATATGCACTTATCTGGAAGGGATCGTCTTAAAACTGAGATCTTCAAGTGCTTGTAGCTGTGGAAGATTACAATGCACCTCCATTAGATAGAGGATACTAATAATTCCAAAATTGAATTGGTCACTAAAACAAAACAAATAGGTAAAAATTAAATCATTAACTTAAAAAATTCTATATCTCCATACATTATTTACAGTTTATAGATCTTATAATTTTCAAGAGCTAACACTCGCCACAATACACACAGTGCATAGAAATCTGCTTTTTTGCATATCACACAGACACACATGCATGAGTGCATTTCGTTTGAGGGGTCAGAGTGCAGTTCATTCCAAAAAATTGATAATTAGGAATTTGTTACTGCTTTGAGAATAGATTATGTAAGTAAATCTGCAATTTTCTGCAAGTTGAAAATATCAGAGCTCAAAGTATGGTTGGAGTGATCATGTACTGTATGTCACTTTCCAAAGCCGGGCACAAATTTAACAAAGCATTCTGGGTGATCCTTGGTTTGATTGTTGCAGCACCTTTAGTGCTACAGTAGATCGGCCTCCCTCGAAAATACGACTTCATAAGTTGTTTGTACTGTATTGTTTGACGGTGGTGCCCAATGGTGGGGGTAGTAATTATGACATAAGCAAAGCAGGAATTATAGGAACACTAAATTCCACGTAAGGAGAAAGGATGGGGTGATAGATGGGTCAAACAAACACAGGACCTTCACCTATGAGACCAGTGTTCATGTCCCATTTGAAAAGAAACGTTTTTGTAACTTTATGAAACAAACGGAAACTACGCCACATCCGTAACCGAGCATAACCAAGTAATGTAATGTAACAAATGTATTGATTTTAACCAAAACCATGATCTTTTTCTAAACTTAAATAAGTAGTTTTGTTGCCTAAATCTAACTGCGACCATTACAATCTCTGGTTTAGATATGAGGATGGAAAACGCTCCTCTGGGTTGTAGTTCCTGCCACCGCTAGGTGCGTTTATTTATCAAATGCTCCTATGGGTCATAATAGTGGGTAGAAATAAACAACCTATATCAGTATATGTTTTGGAAAACATGTTGTGGTAAAGTGGCTTTCCAGGGACCAATCAGTGCACCCTCTATTTACTGTTAAAAAAACAGTTGTCACAATTGTCAGAAATGTGAAGTACATCATATCCTGTTAATCAGAAGGTCTACAAAAAGGCTGTCACAGATTTCTCCAACTTATCCATGTAGTGCTGATGATGCAGACACCAAACTTGTCCAATGAAAGTACGTCTAATAAGTCAGTGTAAACACCAAACAAACAAGTCCAGATAACAATGGCTCTTTTTTATTCTTTATTTCAAACGGAGGGAACCAAACTAAGGGCGTAAAAACAAACTGAGGAAAGAAAAAGTAAAAGGAAAACGAAGGAGAAACGAGATTTAGGAGAGAAATAATAAATTAATTAGAAATGTGTGAAAAAAGCTATTGCAACATTTCATTTAAATTAGTAACAAATGACAAATCCATTTTCTTTGAGTTGGCAGGGAAAATGATGACTCATTTTAAGTTTGCATATGAAAAAAAAGATTCATGTAAATGCAGGTGCAAATTATGCAGAGGGGATTTGGAGGCAGTTGACTTTTTTCACATTGGATTCCCTTCCTGGAGAGATGCTAATGTCTCTGGTAAATAAAATAAACACACCTTCTATGAACTGCAACACGCCCTTTAGAAGTATTTTTTGTATAATTATTCAAGTATTATTTTCATGGACCATTCATACGCATAGTAGTCTCGCATTGTCAGTGGAGATAGCCACAGCGCTGTGGAGTAAGGTCTGGCTACACCACACATTCTAGGATAGGAGAAAAAACACTCTGGGTTGTTTTCATTTCTTTAACCCAATCACAATCTGCGCTAAGCATCGGACGCAGCGACTATACTGTATGTGTAACTATGTTATTTGTATGTATTACATACGATTAAGTATGAAAGTAATTGTTGAGTTTGAAATCAAAGGATCCAAAATTAAAATTACAGACAGAAACTGTTCTATGATAGGTCGCGCTAAACAAAACAAAATGTAGACGTGATTCACCCATTAGTCTGCCAACGGCTACTAACAAAGCAAATCTCACACCTGCTATGATTGAGAACAGTTGAATGTGAAAAATAGATATTCAACAGCACTTGGCAAACACTTCAAAATGACAATGATTTACACATTTGGGCATACTGTATCTTTTCAACAAGCCAGTGGAAAGCTGCAGTTCATGTGTTCTAATGGTTAACAGTATTAGCAGTATAGTCAGTTATGTTTAACTTAACTAACAAAGACTGGAATTGTAATTTTTTTTACTTACCTTTCAACCTTTCAAAAACCTTTCAAAATCATGCAGCTCTGCTCCTATTTTTCTACTTATATTTTGGTGTGAGGCATGGATGGAGGTACACACATTTTTACTGCACCTGATTTCACAGCAATCAAAGACTTTTCACTATTGTGGGAATTATAATTTAAAAAGGAGGCGCTTTAATTACTGCACAGTGTTGCCTGGTCAGTTAACCCAGATGAATTTCAAATATGAAACACAGCCGTAATTATTACTCCTGTTGAGTTGTTATGATTTTAATGGGTCAGGTACGTGTGGAATACACAAACCATCCTAGGTGGCTGAGTCGGCATAAGTAAGCATACTAATTAATCAGCTGCTTTACATACTGTTACTTTAGGTATACTAGGTAATGAGCAATTAAATGTTGCACAACATTGATAAAGGCAATTGCTGGATGTTTTACTGGTTACAGACTAAGAAAGTGCTCCGATACTTCTTTTTAAAAGTCTTTTCTACGTTTTCTGATATTTCCTTGCAATTTCAAAGATAATGCAAAGTCTGCATGCTTAGGCATGAACTTCTTTAAGCACACTGTTGCAAAAGGGGTTCTAACATAAAATGATCGACCACCTTCAGTTTAAAGGCTGGATGCTGGGACAGCCAGGAGGACACTGTTTGAGGATTCTAAGCTTTGTTCAGGCTCATATAGGGAGTCAAAAGGTCAAGGAGGTTACTTAGTCCTGGGCCCTATTTAAAGGTGCAATATGTAATATTGTATGTAATACTGGCAGCTAGCGGTTAAAATAGTTACTGCACTACCAATTCAAAATACTGGAGAGTCGTTTCCCCCCGCCCCCTCCTGCCCAGACTCGAAGTTCACGGAGGTTGCCAGGCTGAGACCGCAGCATTCACAACAATGTTGCTAGACGCTTTTCTCACATAGCCAGACATTACTCCACAGCACAGCGGAGTAGCTAACGTTAGATGCTAGTCTCACATAGCCAGACATTACTCCACAGCACAGCGGAGTAGCTAACGTTATATGCTGGCTATATTGACAGTCATAAAAGCCCGTGCTCACGCGTGGCGGACAACACGAATTGGCTGCCTCCCGGCCGCCTCATCCAGCGCATCCCCAGCGGGCCGCCTCGCAGGCGCCTCCCGGCTTATGGAGCTTCCTTTTCGGCCGCCTCCCGGCGTCCTTTCCGAGAAAATAACGTGACATTTACACTTAAAAAACGAGAAAAACGTCTCCGTGAACACGTATCAATAGATTAAGAATAATGTTGATATTTACACGAACTGCCGTGAGACCGGGTTGGAACTACACATTGTAAAAAGCCATGGCCCGCTTGCCTGGTCCTCCCGGTAACATTAGCAGGGTTAGCATGGCAGCGTTAGCCAGGACCAGTCGGGATCACTTTACTGGCTATGTCTCAATTGTTTTTGCGAGTAACCAACTCGGGTGGTCTAGCTATATAATTCAATGTGAGTACACAAATGTTGAAATGACATAAAATGCCCGTCCCTAGTGGCTGTGATAAATTACCCTGAAGCTATGCTTACCTGTTCAGGAGGAAATAAGCCAATTCTGCGTCCTTTTGGGATCTAAGCTGTCTCCATCTTTCAAATACATCTCCAATATTTACCAGGGGGTTGTTACATCGCTGGTCACGCAACTGTTTTTTAGGTCGGGTAGAATCTATCTCCATTTATCCTGTTCGTTTGTGTGCTGCTTTCATGGCTGTACTACCGTTACAGCTGTAGCGTGCTGGGTTAACGTTTTTAAAGGTATATCTGGCAACCCGGCCTGGCTGTCAAACTGGGCCGTTGATAACAACACACAGATCAAAACATAAACAGAAATTCCGTCACGGAATGTAAATTTCAAAAAGAAAAAATACTGACATTAGCATTGTTGTCAGAAAAGATAGTATTTCAGCTTAACATGTTTCCTTAATATCTGATGAGGCATTGGTGTCATTTTGGGATTTATTACAGTACAAATATTACATATTGGACCTTTAAGGGTTGTTAAAAGGAACAATCAATTCCTAAATAGAATGATTGATGGAAGCCAGTGCTGGGAAGCTATAATGGGGAAAAATACCACCTGGCTGAAGCATATTGCTGAGGAAGTTTTAGTTTATACAGGAATAAAGAAGAGTTAAAGGAACACGCCACCGTTTTTTGAAATAGGGTTATTCACCGTCTACCCTAGATGTAGATAGGTGGGCAAACGCATTTTTGTCTCAGTGCATGCATTGTCTTAGTCTGGCAGCGCCGCTGCTAGTTTAGCTTAGCGTAGTGAATGGAATCCTATGTTGCCAGTTAGCAGGTCGTGAGTAAAAGTGAGCGAAAAAAAAAGTGGCCTGTTCTTCTTGTGGCGTATTCACGAGTATCCCCCCAATCACACCACCAGTTTGTGTTGGCTCTCATCCCACTCTGGTTCGTAGAAGTATGGTTCTGGATCTCGACTGTCTGAGAAGTCATCCTCTTCATCTCTCACAAAATCCGCCATGTTCATCGCCATTCACTGTCTACTGTAGGAAAAATAGCCAGCTAATATTCACGCCGGTATGTTAACTGAAGTTGGGGGGTTTCAGGTGCTGCGTGATATTTCTGCACCCAGCAGTGCTTCGGCTGTGCTTCGCCCCAATATAGTCCCAAGTCAATATCTGCCTAGGAAATCATCTAGTCTTAATCTGCATTGCTATTTGTACTCGTGAATATGCAGGCCACAAGAAGTAATTAGGTTGTTTTTTTGTTGTTGTTGGCTCACTTTTACTCACAACATTCTAACCGGTAACATAGGATTCCAATTTACTACGCTAAGCTAAACTAGCGGCGGCGCTGCCGGACTAAGACAATGCATGCACTGAGACAAAAATGCGTTTGCCCACCTATCTACATCTAGGGTAGACGGTGAATAACCCTATTTCAAAAAACAGTGGCGTGTTCCTTTAAGGTGCTCTGATGTAAAGTTATGGATTACTTCTTCCAGATTTAAAGGTCTAATTTTGGCAATACTTTAGGAAAAAGCTGTAGGAAAATAGCTGAACTGAAAGTCAAATCTAGACTCTGAGTCATGTACTGCCAGATTTCTAGCTGTGTGGCTGTGTGCCTCACAAAGGCGGGTTTAAAACAATTCTTCCTCCTCCGTTTTTCTCTTTCTAATAAAGGGATGCAGACTGGAATAAAGTGGAACTACAGCTTCCTTTCAGCTTCTTTCTAAACAGTTTGGATTGTTAAATGGTTGAACTTTGGACACCATTATGCAAAAGCTGTGTCTCAAATATGCTACAAACTGCACTAATGTACATACAGTACTAACTTCAAAGTAGTTTGTATTACTTAGTATGCAAAATCGTAAAAGTCAACATACTTTTATCATATACTTTCAGGGAATAATAAAATACATGCACAGTAACACGCACATTTGCAACTTTAGAATGCCACAGTAGCTAAGTTTCCATCCACCATCGAATTATCTGAAGTTCGCTAAAAAAACTCATGCGAATAAAGCTGGTGAAAGTGTTTCCATCAAACAGCTCTAAAGCGAATAAAAAGCTGTGCGTAATGACGTCACATGCTGTTTTGCGATTAAATTGGTCCATCGAATTGATTTGAGACATTTTTGCACTGAATCGCACAACATTCAAGCGAACAAAGTTTTGCTAGACAAAAGTAGTAGTTGTTGTTGTTAATATTAGAAGCCAAGCTAAGCTACGATGGGCCTTTGACCTAGGATCTGATCCAGCTCATCAAAAAGGTGGAACTTGCCTTTTATTTTCCCTCTGGCACCGCTGCGAGACAACTCTCTTTTGTGAGCCGTGTATCGCTGTTTGAGCGCCTTCCATTTACTCCGCAGGACGTCCCACGGCTTGTCGTAAGGGACATTCTAAAACGCTTAACGTGAAAAAGCTTAGCGAACGGGTTTAATGTATCTAAACAACGACCAATCATCACCAGATGAATCATGGTCAGATACTGTCATGAACACTTAAGCCTGTCAAAAAAACTAAATCGAAATCCAACGATTATAGAAGTTATCTCACGTTAATGTATTCTTCATCATGTGTCCATAACGTCCATAATATTTGGACATTGGGTTAGATTTGAACGTTTTAAGTGGTTATGATGAGCAATATAGGAGAGGATTTTAGAATGTCCCCTGTCGTAACCTTTGTTGGTCATTTCCTTCACGAGCTCCTGATAAATGATGGCGTTTTCTGTGAAATTAAATTTAAAAAGTATCTTGTCTCCTCGTTTGTCCGCTTACATCTGTTTTTGTTGACAGCTGTCATGTGTGCAAACAGAGTGGAAATACTGGGCGGAAATGAACTGAAACTTCTTCTTCTTCGTTTTATTGTGGGTTGCAACCATGAAATGACCTAAAACTTAATTGCAATTCATTATTTATTCGGCAAATAACGTTTCCATCAGCGTTTATCGCATAAGCCGTATATCGATCAAGAGAAAATCCGATGAGACCGAGCGTATTTTCTTTGAGTCGATATTCATGAAATTCAGTCGGATTTTGCTGTTTCCATAAGCCATTTTTCATTCGATATCACTTAATTCGGATAAAAACGTGTGGATGGAAACATAGCTACGGTAACATACTAGAGGTGTGAATCTTCACTGATCTCCCGATTCGATTACGATTATCAGGTCAGCGATTCGATTCAATTCGATATCTCGATGCATCACGATGCTTCAAAATACATTTTTCTATTAAAGCCATATAGGATATTTGACTTGACAGACTTGCATTGTCAAGTGCAATGCCCAAGCTGCAATACGTAACTTCAGACTGGAATGATGAAGTGTTTGGGTTCATTTCTTTAAGGTAGCTACCACGAAGGTTTACCTATTTTGGATTAGTCATATACCACCCTACTTTTAACCAGCAAATCTATTGTGCTGTATTGGAATAACTGACCCCAGACTGTTTACTGAACAATAACTTAAATGTATAAATAACATTTAGCCATTAGATTGAATAACAAAAAAAAAACATAACACAAATCACACCCTAACTGCAATATTTCTTCAAATGATATTACACACAACTACCCCTATACCAGTTTCTCTATCAGTTTCCACTTAAAACACTCCAGCTACACAAAATGATTCCTCCTTACAGCAGTTTCAATGTAAAACTTACTCAAACCCTATTAAACCACTGTGTTACCACACACCCACACACGCCGAGAGGGAAAAAAAGTTGCGGGCTCATGTGGACGTGCAGCAGCCAGCAGGATGTTATCTTCAGTGAAGCAAACACACAGAAATCCAATTTACAGTTAGCTGTTAGTCCAAGAAACACCGCTCAAACACGAAAAGGAAAACCAGTCACCAGCTACGGCATAGTCCTCTCTGGGCCAAAATCAACATCCTCCGAACCAGCAACTCTCTGCCGTTAGCTCCAACTTTAGCCAGGCACGCTATCACAACGTTTGTTCTAAACCACTGCTGTTAGACAGGAAAAGTGCCGTAGTGTAGCTACACCTCTTCAGCTTCGTTATTACACTTAGATCTTTTCTAAGCTAACTATTGTTGAAGATAAAAAAGTTAAAACCATGCTTATGTTTTAGTACAATATACTTTTAGATAAAAAATGTAACTTAAAAATGTAAACTGTTGTGTGACTGAGTGAAGGAATGTTTCAATACTGATTAAGCCTAATCAGCATTTGTCTGGCTCACACCTTCTCAAGCTTCTAAAGAATTGATTAGGTCATGTCTGTTATTTAGCATGAATGTAGATGCTCTAGAAGACTTATTGTTTAAAGAACTTTTGGGGAGCCACTCCCTGCGGGGCCAGACTTGATTAGAACAAAGGAAATGCAAACTCTGTAAACTTGAACAGAATCGGCACTACCATGTTAAACAACCTTTGTCTGTGACCTGGAGTAAACCTGAAATCAGAGGTGTGTCTTTAACCTGGGACAGTTTCCATTCAGGGAAACACCCACAATTCCAAAGGAATATAATTCCGAACCTGAGAATGTCTCAGGACTGATTGATGTAATTCCTGAAGAGGAGGCATGTCATTTCAGTCCGCTGTCAGCTGCAGTGTTTCATGTTTTATGTTTGATTTTTTTTGTCATGTCGTTTTCATCGTGTTGTTCATTAAACCTTTTGCTTAACTTTCAATTCGACCCCAGCCTCTCCTTCCTCCTCAGAAATCAAACGAACACGTCTTTTAGAGATTTTCTTTACACTATTCTAGTGTCTCTCGATGTTTCTCAGTGTTTTCTTTCCTCTTCTCGATTTGCGATCCTCTCAACTCTCCGTGTCTCCGCTCAGCCGTTTTTGCGTGTGTTTGTTTGTGTGTGTGTGTGTGTGTGTGTGTGTGTGTGTGTGTGTGTGTGTGTGTGTGTGTGTGTGTGTGTGTGTGTGAGAAACGGGTTAGCTAGGCTACTGAGAATGTTATTTTTCATTTGAATGTTTATGCCGCTGGCGGAAAATTAACGAGCGACGTCATTGCGTTATAATCGATTATGGTGGGCCACTGCATCGATGCAGCATCGTCCATGTCCCTGATATTTGTCATGTCGCCACTCACTAAATGATGCCATATTTAATAGGCTACACAAGTTCATGTCCCATTGTATATATGTTTTCTGGTGTAAAGAAACACCTATGTTCCACACTGATGCCTTGATTTTTGAATTAAAAAGTTTATATTCCTCAAGAGTGACAAAAGAGTCAGGAGTCGTCTGCTGCATCATAAGCTAATTAAACAGCAAACTACCTTAAACGCCAAACTAAACTGGGCTTTAAGGTAAAGAGTAAATAAGCATATCTTTTCTGCAGAATAGAGGGAGTAGAGCATTGAAAACACAAAACAGCTGTGTAGACTTTGAAAGGGGATCAGCAGTAGGCTATGGCTTTCCCTCAGTGGCACACACTCTACAGCGTTGGGCTTTTCAAGGCTCTTATTACCGAAGCTGCCAGCACCAGGTGAAGTGCATTTCAGCTAACGAGGCCTTAAACATGGAGAATCTGATTTTTCTCAACATGGGGAAGAAAACCACTGTCAGTCGACACAGAGCAAGGAATCATCAAGAGTTTTTTTTTTTTACTATGAATGAAAAGTTTTTTTCTAAACACAGGAGGTGGATATTTTTTTCCTCATTTCTTTTCCCTGTCAGATGATTTGGGCCAAGAAAACAAAACAACACTCACCTAGTTTGCATTATATAGTGCTCCTGAAAGGAAGGTTTCTTTTTATGACATAGACAGTGAACAGCACAGGACTTTACCTTTATGAAATTTTAGCCCTCCACAAAATAATGGTTTTCTTTATTTATATATATATATATATATATATATATATATATATATATATATATATATTATCTTTATATATCATACTGTATGGTACACTGTGAAAATGCAAGTCAAACTGCAATCTAGTTGGAACTGTGACTTTTGAGACTAAAGCCCTATTCGTACGGGATAAGTATTACCTGGTGACCTCCAGTCATTTGTAATAATTGCAGAGGTTGTCTGTGATCTTAATCCCGTGCGAATCGGTCATGTCTGTAATTTGTAAAGTAATAATTCCCCCGCAAATGACCTACCATATTTCGCCGAAAACGGAGGTCCTGTGATAATATTAGTCCCGTGCGAATCGGCATCTCTGATTTGTCCAGGATTTGGCTGGGCTTTTTTGTTTTTTCAAGGTACCTATTTCCTTCTTTTGCGCCTTTTTATCCATCTTTCGCGAAGTATGGAGGGTGCGTTGGAGTGTTTTGACAGTGTTTTGGGTGCTGGGTCATGTCACTATACATCATATACAATTTGCAGAAAGAGAAAGATGAAAACCACCACAAGTGCGAAGACAAAAAGAATTATTAGATGGCGATGGATGACATGTATAGCAGCATGCGGTAAATATATTTTTTGTTTGTATCATACATCTAGAGATAACGACAAGACATCTCCAAGCAATAGCTTATCAAAAATAATGCACAATCAAGCGAGGGGGCTCACTTCATAATTAGAGGTTAATGTTACAAATAAATCAAGCTAATAGATTTTAACCTGGTGAAATGTTTAGTTTTGGGTGGGTAATTTATAATTCACACGAGGTCCCTAGATAATACTTATCCCGTGCGAATAGGGCTTAAGAACCTTTAGTGGCTTAGTTGGCTTCATAAACAAAAATAATGGACGAAGCTTCCCGGCTTCAAAAAAGTGAAGTTGATGTGGGAAGTGCCTTAAATCTGCATTCTGTCTTATTTCCAGCAGGGGGCGACTCCAGTGATTGCAAGAAAAAGTCATGCTGTATTTTAACACTTGAGAGTAGTGATTGCGGACAGAAACTCATTATGAAAGTGTTAATTGAGGTAATAAATCAAGTGAGAAGAATGATCATGTTCCCATAGACTTTTATAGAAACTGACTTTTCCTTAATTTTGTAAATTATGGTCCTATTTATTTTATAATTGACGCTAAAGCAGGGGATGCTTTAGGGGCGTGGCTTAGCAATGCGTATCCATGGCACTATGTACATTAAAATAGCCGTGAACTTGTTTTTGGGTGTTGTCCATGTTTTCATCTCTTTGACCCTTTTACTGTGTGTGTTCACTTTATCAGAGTTAAATGGAACATTTGGTCGCCAAACAATGTATTGTTCAGTGTTATGCCAACCAAGCTAGCTACCGCTAGTGTTAGCTGGTAATTTAGGGGAAAGTTTGCAGATTTTCTGTACTGCCGTACATGCAGATGAATGGCACCAGCACACTGAGGTCCGTGTTTACCCGTAATCTCCACTGGATGACTCATTTCAGAAAGACTGAAAATTGGCAACTTTCCCCTTTTAGCGTTTAGCGTAGTGCAGCACCATTGCAACCATAAACAACACTGGCTTGGCCATGTCATTCTCCCCAGCTTCATCCTCTCATCAAACATTGTCAGATGCAGTTGCAATAAACAATGATGGCTATGCTTGTATCGCCAAACTCAAGGATTCAAAAGGGCAGTCCACAAACCAGTGGATGACGTCACGAATGCTACGTCCACCATTTTTACAGTCTATGGTTTGCTTACACAGAGCAAGCAAATACTAAATCTTAACATTAAAAAAACAAGAGCCAACATGATGGACAAATCTGGTTGTCCATGGCAAAAATGGCAGATTTTTATTCCTGTACTGTTTAAAAAAAAATCACAAATGTATACGTATCATTCACAGTGTTGAGAGAATTTAATCTGTGCAAGAAAAAAGTAAAAACAGAAATCTTAAGATGCCAAAGAAGTTGGCTAGCCATCACAATGTGATAAAAAATCTGTGATGGTGTTGACAGCTGATGAGTATGGGAACACATCAGTCAAGTTCTGCTGATAAATGAAAAGGTATATATTTCCTTGCCTAAGGATATTTCACTAAGCCACATGGCTGTTTCTCTTCCTCAGGTGTCCTTGAACAAAACACTGAACTGTTACCCAAAAAGGGACATCTGGCCTCCGCAGTGCCTGTGTGTAGTATCCTCAGAGGACTTAACAAAAATTAAATACATACATTATCCAAGGCACTTGGCATTGTATCTAAATAATCTCCTACCCATAATTTTTATTATTACTATTATCATGAGCATCATAATTCTAAATGTTCGCGTGTCACAACATGTCTCTGCCCACATGTATGTACTTAAGTCAGGGCCTGTGTGTAGTAGTGGGCCTTTCCATTACTCCCCCATCTGTTTTCTGCCGTCCTGATGGAGCAGCGTGCCAGGGGAGGCCTTCTGCAGCACAGACCCGCCCGGCCTGGACCCATGATGCACCAGGCATGCAGCCCCTGTTAGCCGCAGTGACAAAAGACTCTGTTGGGTTTGTGTTTAATGAGGCGCTACTGTGTATTCATTCAGTAATAACAGCCATATGGTTGTCATCGCTGAACATGCCTCCACACTTTGCTAGAAAGTTCGGCAGCGTCTCCAAGGGAGGACAATTAGTGTGCTCATGTGCATTGAATTGGGGTGGGTGGGGGTTGCTTTCTTATGTTTGTTCATTAGTTATTGATGACTGTTTGGAAATTTAGAGTTGGAAATTTACATTATTAATCAAAGGGGTCTGTGCCAAAATAAGTTGCCTAATGTTTTCACAAAAAATAAAGCACATTGTGCGCTACCATTTCAACTCTTGTCATCATCTTTGCTATCACAATAGTATTTATTGACCAGCAACCTTTTAGGTAGGCCTATTCTTTATTTTATTCAACTATGTCGTGGCGTCATCTCCTTATTCGAATGTAAATATTTGATGGTACAATCTGTGCCTACCATGGTGACCACAGGTAATGGGAAATCCAGGTTCTAATCAGTTGATCACTGTACCGTCCTTTTTCCTGTTCAAGTAACGTGCTGTACCATTAAAAAACATCAATAATAATGGTAATGAAGACAAGACTAGAAGACAGCTGAAGTCGGTGGAATATATCTAAAAGATAGTGTGATTTTTGTTTACGTTTGCATTAAAGGTTTTTCTTTTTTTTGGGCATAGTACTTACTAACAATATATTCCAAGCAGATCAACCACATTAGCCCCTTATCTCAGACATGCATGCAACAACTCATGTCAGATGAAAATTCAAGTCAAAAGTCATTTTTTTATTGCAGGCAGCCAGTATTGTCTGTAGCAGTTCCATCTATAATTTATTTTGTTTAGCAAGAGCCTATGTGTTGAGTTCTCACTGAGAATTTCAACTCTGGAAAAACTATAGTGTTGTCCAACAAATTGGACCAATACACTTTAAGTAGATTTCAACTTGCCAGTACACGCATTGATCATCGCCTCACTACATCGTTCCTACACAACATAAAACACCAAGGGCCCTATTTTAACAATCTGAAACGCAAGTATCAAATGCCAAACGCAAGTAGCTTTGTGGGCGGATCTCGGTTGCTATTATACCGGCAGGATAAATGACTCTTGCGCCCGACGCAAATCTAAAATGGGTTGGTCTGAAGTTACTCATAGGTGTGGTTTGGGCGTAACGTGCAATCACAGCGTTATCTCACATTCCCTTTAAAAGCATGCGCACTTGTTCCATGGCGGATTTCTATTATAATGGTGGATTTGCTAGGCGCACGCTCTTAATACATCCATGGGCGCACGCCAGGATCGGTTCACAGTCGAGGAGACCGACGTTTGCTATTGATTTTTCTTTTTGACAAAATGTAAATAAAGAAATGTCACAAAAACTTACTTTCCGATGTTTGGGCTCACTCTCACTGAATAACGAGGTTATGAATGCATGGTGATATTTTTGCAATGTAGTCTAATATTAGACCGAAATTACCTCACTATAGACGATGCAGCTCGTCTCTCCTCTCCCGTGCTGCTGCTGGGGCATTTGGGTTAAGTGGCATCGGCACATGCAGTTCAACATCACATCTCCCTAAGTCCTCTAATATTTCCTCATTTATGTCATCAACACATCCATGATTCATGGAAATGTGTAAAACAAGGTGATATTTTTCCTTGTATTTATGTATGGTTTGCAAAAATGGGAACTGCTGGGTCCCTGAGATGAGAGAAGCAACACTCTTTTTTTATAAAAGTAATTGTGTGCACATCCCACCTTCTGGCAGGTGCAGGACAAATGAAAAGTACTTGAAATGAAAAAATTTAACGTCCGCAACACTGCTTTAAACGCAATGTTTCCACCCTACTGGGTCAAAAAAAAAGTGTGCACACTTGACATGACGGCCAAGCATGCGCCCTTAAAATAGCATCTGAATAACGCGCCACTGACTTTAGACTAGGTTTTTCCTGGTCAGTGGCGGAATTGTTTTCTGAAACTGCAAAATAGCATCAGGGAATGTTTGCGCCGGAACACGCCTCCTCTTTTTGCTGAACCGCCCCCGGCATGCATTAGGCATTCCCTAATTTACCGACGTGAGTCTGTGGAGGGAAAAGTTCGCTATGTGTCGGGTGCAAAATAGGAATAATACATGCGTCATTGTACAAAGTCAATTGCGCTGGGTGCAAGATAGGGCCCCAAGTGTGTTTTCATTCATTCATTTTTAAGTGCATTTTCAATTTGCACCTAAAGTTAAAAAAACGATTTTACTCACTGAATAGAAAGTAATACATGAAACAAACATAAATTACACATTTCCATTACATCTTCTACATGGTTTTCTTCTGTTTGAGGATTGACTGGCGCACTGTCAATTACATCATCTCGTTGTGTCCTCTTCCTCTGTAATGGTTTAACCCGACTGGAGAATTTTAAGTTATGAATATTCACAATAGTGGAGGAAAATGCACATTCACTTTCATTATCTTTTGCCAATTTTCTGAAAAGTTGGTTAAAATGTGCACTACAGTTGGAAGGAAACATGGCTTTATTTTTACCGGAATGTGGATGTTCAGTGCAACATTCGGTGCAACGTACCCAAAGCATACTATACTCATCAATATCGACATCAGCTAGGTTTGAGTCACCAAACGAGGAATGCAGAGAATTAGTCAGGTGTCTACTCCACTGAGATGGTGTAGTATATTCTGCCATTACACCTCCCTTGCTCTCCTCGGTGTGTCTCAGGCCATAAAACATCTCCCTATTAGCATCCCAGACACTTAGCTGAGGAGCGGCTTCTCTCTTTATATGCAGGCTCAGGCACATGATCATTTCCATTACAATCATTTGGGTGAAAATATGCAGCAGACACAAACATGACATTAATTTTAATGTGGTGCCACAGCTCATTTCAATTACATTCCATAAAATATTCACAGGGGATCTCACTCGGATTTAGGTAAAGGGGATATAGCACAGGTGAATCTTCATGGGTGTGCGAACACTGAAAACAATATACAAGTGTGTAGGTGTTGTTCATGGCAAGGACCCTATGTGCTGTAAGCAAAGTCAGGGCTTCTACATTCTGTCCTGGTTTTCATTCTGGAGCACATCCAAAGTACTTTCATGTACTTTCCCATGTTTCATTCTCTAACATCTGGGACTATGTAGGTGCTTTGGAACACAGACATATATAGAAGATATAGAAGGGCTACATCTGCATCGATACCCTATTTGCTATTTTCGGAATTTAGCCAACCCTGTTGGCACCAAATAAAATAAATCAAAGTACATGTCAAATCCACTTTTCCCAAAGATGGTTTCTGTGCAGTTTCTGAGCAAATATATGTTCAAGTGTGGTTTTAACTAGTTATTTAAAGCTGTTGTGCGTAGTTTCTGTCGCCTCCATGAGGAATTCTAAGTAATGACAACACCACTGTTGTTGCAGCCCGGTCTCATGGCAGGGCGTGATATGGTCACATTATTATCTATTGAGTCGTGGACAGGACACGATAATGTCGTTTTTTTTGTGTGGTGATTACGAATTTTAAAGCAATGTATTTCAATGGGAAGCATATTTCGTGATCACAGAACGATCATGATAGCAAGTAGTATTGATAAGGCGAAAGTCTTAGGGGTGGTGGATGGGTCAAACAAAACAGGACTTTTACCCTGGAGACCGGGGATCGCGTCCCACGTGTTGCAGTTCCTTTCCTCGTTATTCTCTTCCTAACCACAACCGTCCCGCTGTTGTGGCGTTTCATTTCCCCGTTTTTTGTGTGCCCCTGCGCCCAGGGATTGCGTCCCACGAGTGGCGGCCCGTCCCGTTGTTGTGGCCGGCGTGTGGCGTTTCGTTTCCCCGTTGTTGTGTGCCCCTGCGCCTGGGGATGCGCCCGGGGATCGTGTCCCACATGTGGCGGTCCGTCCTGTTGTTGTGGCCGGCGTGTGGTGCCTCATTTCCCCGTTGTTGCATCCCCCAGAGCAGGTTTGCAAATCGTGACCTGTACACGTTCAAAATTCGTGACGTGTACACGAAATAAACATCAAAATCATGACCTGTAATAGAATCAATAAATCAAAATAACGTGACTATTTTATGACCTGGCCTGAGACCGGGTTGGTTGCATCCACATGACACAAGCCTTCCGTAATCGCGCACACGCCGCCACCCCTCCTCCACGCAGTTGCTAGTGGGAGGATTAAAAAAACATGATGAACTCTTCAGAAGAGGTAATTATCTTAGCAGAAAAGTTGCCAGACAACAACAATTTCTAAAACAGCCATGCTGAGAAATACAGAGAGTGTTTTGTGAAGCTAATAGTCTTTATTAGCTTTGTATCAACTCAATTGGCAATGGCTTGAATGTAATGGACGTTCAGCAATATAAAAAAATTACGCACTAAAGCTTTAATGCTATAAAAACAAAGTTAACGTAATGATTGACATCTGTAATTGTAATTTATGGACAGGACTTCGATACTGCGGCTCCACCGCCTGATCACCACTGCGTAGACTTTGGCTCCAAATGACCAAGATGGCAGCGCCCATATTTAGGCTTAATTTTTGTACAGTGGTAGGAAGTGGAGACGCATCATCTATCTTCATGTACAGTCTATGGAACAAACCAATCCTTATTGTAGCAAAAGACTTAGACTACATTGTTAATATTATAGGCAACTTGTTAATAGTGAGAGGAGCAGGTTTCAGTTAGACTGGGTAAACCCAGCCCGATCTGCCGCCGATTTGATTTCGCCCTGCAGCTCAGGCTGGAAACCTGTATATTTATCTATCCTGCTATTGGCGGGTTTAACACGATGACGATAGAAAAGCGAAGGCAAGCAGCTTTTTGATTACATTCAACATGACGGCCACCGAAATGCAGCAACCCGTTGATGTTACATTACATTACATTACATGTCATTTAGCTGACGCTTTTATCCAAAGCGACTTACAATTAAGTGCTTTCAACTGTGAAGGTTCAAACTCCAGACAACAAGTAGTAAGTTTTTTATTTTTTTTATTTTATCCGAGGTGTAGTCGGAAGAGATGTGTTTTTAGCCTTCGGCGGAAGATGTGTAGGCTTTCGGCCATCCTGATGTCGATGGGGAGCTCGTTCCACCATTTGGGAGCCAGGACAGTGAACAATCGGGATTTTGTTGAGTGATTAGTTCTCCTTTGCTGTGAGGGGGCAGCAAGCAGTTTGGCTGATGCAGAGCGAAGTGGGTGGGTTGGGGTGTATGGTTTGACCATGTCCTGGATGTAAGCTGGGGCTGATCCGTTCATGGCCCTGTATGTAAGTACTAGTGTCTTGAAGTGGATGCGGGCCGCAATTGGTAACCAATGAAGAGAGCGGAGGAGTGGTGTAGTGTGAGAGAACTTGGGGAGGTTGAAGACAAGCCGAGCTGCTGCATTCTGAATGAGCTGCAGGGGTCGGATGGCACATGCAGGCAGGCCAATCAGGAGGGAGTTGCAGTAGTCTAGACGTGAGATGACTAGAGCCTGAACCAGAACCTGAGCCGCCTTCTGCGAAGGGGACGTATCCTTCTGATGTTATGCAGCATGTATCTACACGATCGGGTGGTTGCAGCAATGTTAGCAGTGAAGGAGAGTTGGTCTTCAAGTGTCACACCCAGGTTTCTAGCAGTCTGGGTTGGGACTACCACATAGTTGTCTGATGTTATAGTCAGGTCTTGGGTAGGAGAGTCCTTCCCTGGAAGGAAAAGGAGCTCAGTCTTGTCGAGGTTGAGTTTCAGATGATGTGTGGACATCCAAGAAGAGATGTCAGTCAGACAGGCCGAGATACATGCTGCTACTTGAGTTTCAGACTCAGGAAAGGAGAGAATTAGTTGGGTGTCATCTGCGTAGCTGTGATAAGAAAAGCTGTGCGAGTGAATGACAGACCAGAGAGAGTTGGTGTACAGAGAAAAGAGGAGGGGACCCAGGACTGATCCCTGAGGAACCCCAGTTTTGAGTGGGCAAGGTTCTGAGCTAGATCCTCTCCAAGTTACCCGGTAGGTTCGGTCTACCAGGTAAGATGTGAGCAATGAGAGCGCAGAGCCTGAGACACCCAGATTCTGGATTGTCAAAATGAGGATCTGGTGGTTCACTGTGTCGAAGGCAGCAGAAAGGTCCAGAAGGATGATGATGGAAGAGAGAGAGGTTGTTCTAGGTTGTTTTAAAAGATTTCAAAGGCAAGTTTTCTCTGAAAACGGAACAGAAACTTGCCCAGGAACAATTCCTACAAAAGAAGGATGTGTTTGCCTTACTACCGACCGGCTTTTTTTTTTTTTCTTTACTACCGACCAGCTTTCGCTCTGCCTCACTCTGCAAAAATACGTCACCCGGATCGTTAGTCTGATTGGTTGGAGGACTATCCAATTGCGTACAGAGTCATTTGAACTATGCCCGTTGATCACGCCTCTTGTGCAGTAGAAAATACAGAGCAGATTCCCCAGACAAATGTTCAATCTTAAAAGATTGAGCTTGGTCTGGTGATAGCCAGACTAGGTTTCAGTGACAATGTCCCAACAAAGCAGAAACCGAGAGTGCTATGTAAAGAAATAAAACAAAAGCTAAGGATGAAGGTAAAATTATTATTTTCTAAAAGGGGGAAAGGGAGGACAGGTCTTCTAAATCCTGCCACCATTCCAGCAAAGAGAGCCATTGAGGCCACCATACTCCCAGCATAGTGCACTCTCACTCCACCTTGACAACCCAAGCTTGCATGCACAAACATGTGTTTGTGCATGTTGCTTTAATGTTTTAATGTGATTTGCACTTACGATACCAAGACACATCCCTTGTGTGTGTAAACATACATGGCAATAAAGCTTTTCTGATTCTGATTCTGAAATGCCTTCACATAGTCAGTAAGCCTCTGTTTCTACAGGCCACATGACTGTAACAAACAGCTGCTGTGAGCATATCTTAACAGCACCACCACTGAGTTGAAAATCTAAATTTAAAAGTGTCATTGAAATGGGATACAAATACTGTCACAAATTTACAACATGTATTAGTAGCTTAACACTGCTTTAACTTTAACTTCTTTTAACATTAGTTAAAAATAAGAATCTGTGAGAGGAGAAAAGGTATTTTATCTGAGAGATAATTGATTCACTTGTTTCAGAGTGTTAATTAGGATTCTCTGTTTGACCGGTCAACCATCAGAACAAAAAAAATGAACTAGTGACAAATTCCTCATAGAATCTATTTTCTGAATTGGTCTGACCCATACATTTCAACTATGGGAAGAGTATCAGTGGCCAAATGAAGTTTAGCGTGTGGTTAGTGTTCTGAACAAACAGCATTGACTTTCTCTTGCCACTGACACTTTAGCTTAGACATTATTTAAGACAGATTATTAATTTGGACAAAGTCAGTGTTTATTTTGCACATACTGTACAGGTCTACAAATAAGAAATCATCGAACATTTTTATGTTCTGCTGTGTGGTACAATTATTAAAGGGATACTTCACCGATTTAGCATTCAGCTTTGTATCAGTAGAAACCCGATAGTATTTCTGAATGACCGTGCCTCCCTCCCTCATGTCCCCCTGAGACGAGAGATTTCTTCATTTGGGGCCTGGAAAAAATCTTCCGATGACGTAAAATGACGATTTTTGCGTCATTGGAAGATTTTTGGGCCAGAGGCAAAGGACTACAGCCAGTAGTAGGATCTACTTCCGTATGTTTTCAACACGCCCACACGGGGTTGGACTGCCGAGTCTGGCCGAGGTATTCCGAATGAAAACGACTGTCAGCCATCTTGAATCTTCGCTAAACAGGCTCTCGGTTTTCAGCAGAAAATATTTACAACAATTATCTGCATTCAAACTACCGGACGTGTGTACCACCGGGATACATCGGTACAGATCGGAGAATATGGAAGAAACGTTATTACAGACGGAATACTCGGCACACTACATGAGCTTCGCACCCGGAGGAGCCAGCGGTGTCGCTCAATGCCGCTAGCCGGGCGGGGACATCCTCATCGGCTAGGTGGAAAGCTAACGCTAGCTGTCCACCTGTCCCAGCCATCCTGCTTGCAAGTGTCTGCTCATTAAACAACAAGCTGGACTACATCCTCCTTCAACGAAACTCCCAACGTGAGTTCAGTGACTGCTGTGTTTTTGTTGTTGTGGAAACATGCCTGAACAACAGTGTACCGGAACCGGGACTATCCAGCTACCAGGCTGCTCTCACCGGCCCGTGGAGGTGGACTGGTGTAGAAATAAAATCCAACTAGCTACTGCTAACTGCTGGTGGAGCTTGTGACTGTTAAATGCCGACCATTCGACATTCCACGCTAATTCACGCCTGTGTTTATACTCTGTGTTTAGCTACACCAATGCTAGTATGCGTTAGCTGAACTTTACGGATCCTGCTTGCAAGTGTCCGCTCATTTAGACCACAAACTGGACTACATCCAACTTCAATGACACTCCCAACGTGAGTTCAGAGACCGTTGTGTTTTTGTTGTGGAAACATGCCTGAATAGTGTCCAGCTACCAGGCCTGCTAGCCCTCCGAGCTAGAGATGCTCTGTCGCCAGGTAAAAGAGGTGGGCTGTGTTAACACAGAGTGGCGCAGAAATGTGGTGATTTGTATCCATTTAACTGCTAACTGCTGGTGGAGTTTGTGACTGTTAAATGCCGACCATTCTACATTACACACTAATTCATGGCTGTGTTTATGCTCGGTGTTTACAGCCCACCAAGCGCTAATGCTAGTATGCGTTAGCTGAACTTTACGGAGCCTATAAAGTGTAGCCTGTTTCGTATGTCGTTTTTATATAATGTCGTTTTTATATATGTTAAATGTGTAACACCACTTGAAACGATGTCACGATGAAACGTTGTTTCGTGTATATGGTTGAAATGACAATAAAACACGCTTGAGTTGAGTTGAATGCCTCTGTCGGTCTGTCCGGGTCTGTCAAGCGGTAGGCGTGGCTTGGGAGTGGACTCAAAGCAACGAAGCAGGTGCATTCTGGGATTTGGTGTTTTTCATCCATATAAGACCAAAACACATTTTCTGGCTTTTCTCGGCCTAGAAGGCACCAATTTCAATTTTTTTTTCACATTTCTACTACATAAGTGACCCAATTTAAAGATATATTCAGCTTTCCAGCGGTGAAATATTCCTTTAAACTGATTATGATGTATATATTGAAACTACGATTAAATGCATTCAAAGTGTTAAGTGACAATGTATTGTATATTGTGTTGCTATATACATTGTCAGCATTTCCCCCGCCCCCCAATGAGAAAACACTGCAATTGACATTTGAAATATCTCAAAACCACACGCATTTTGAAATAAACAAACACTTTCTTCATCCTTAAAAATTACTTTTATCGCTGAAAAAGTGACAAAATGAAGTAGAGTGAGAACTGTCCGCCTGCAGACCTAAATAATGTGGATAATGTAAGGCAAGGCAGCTTTATTTATATAGCACATTTCGGCAACAGGGCAATTCAAAGTACTTTACATAAAACATTAAAGAGCAGTTAAAAATGAAAAAAAACAGCAACAAAAAAAGAGATAAAATATGAAAATAAAATTCACAGTGCAGTTTAAGAAATTAAAGAAAGGCAACATCAAAAAGAAAGGTCTTCAGCCTTGATTTAAAAAAACCGAGAGTTGCGGCGGACCTGCAGTTTTCTGGGAGTTTGTTCCAGATATGTGGAGCATAAAAACTGAAAGCTGCTTCCCACTGTTTAGTTCTGACTCTGGGGACAGCAAGCAGACCTGTGCCAGACGACCTGAGAGGTCTGGGTGATTCATAATGTATCAGCAGATTAGAAATGTATTTTGGCCCTAAACCGTTTAGTAATTTATAAACAAGCAGAAGTAGTTTTAAATCAATTCTTTAAGGCACAGGAAGCCAGTGTAAAGACTTCAGAACTGCAGTGATGTGATCCACTTTCTTGGTCTTAGTGAGGACTCAAGCAGCAGCGTTCTGAATCAGCTGCAACTGTCTGATTGATTTTTTAGGGAGACCTGTAAAGACACAGTTACAGTAGTCAAGTCTACTGAAGATAAAAGTTTTTCCAAATCCTGCTGAGACATAAGTCCTTTAACCCTTGATATATTCTTAAGATAATAGGCAGTCTTTGTTATAGTCTTAATTTGGCTGTTGAAATTCAGGTCTGAGTCCATGACTACACCAAGATTTCTGGCTTTGTCTGTTGTTTTTAACATTATTGTTTGAAGTTGAGCGCTGACTTTCAATCGTTCCTCTTTTGCTCCAAAAACAACAACTCAGTTTTGTCTTCATTTAGTCAGTTTTTGTAATGAACTATAGTCCCCAGGTGATAAGGTTATGTAACCGTGTGTGCTGCATAACTATGGCAACTTATTTTATTGATTTCCATAATCTTAGTCAGTCGAAGCATGTAGATGTTAATCAGAAGAGGCCCCAGAAAGGAGCCCTGGGGTACTCCACATGTCATATTTGTAAGCTCAGATGCATAATTACCTATAGGCACAAAATAGTCCCTATTCTTTAAGTAGGATTCAAACTAGTTTAGTACTGAGCCAGAAAGGCCAACCCAGTTTTCCAAATCGGTCTAGTAATATGTCATGGTTGACTGTGTCAAATGCAGCACTGAGACCAAGTAATACTAAGACTGAAGTTTTCACACTATCTGTGTTTAAGTGGATGTCAGTAAAGACTTTAACAAGAGCCGTCTCAGTGCTGTGGTGTGGTCGAAAACCCAACTGGAAGGCATCAAAACTGTTGTTTAGTGACAAGAAAAGGTAGCCTGGCTCCGCCTTCCTACGTACTTCCGCTCAATTTTCATTTTCCTTCAGTACTCCGTCTGGGTTTGCGGTATATTCTTGGGTTTTCTCCGGCCAAATATTTGGCTGTCCAATAAGCGAACAGAGGGAGTGGCTGAGAACGATGACGTTGAGGACGTGCGCTAGAAAGATGCAAGCAAAGCCATTCGGTCCGTTGTGGCAACACTGCCGAATATCCAGAAGTTAAAGCCCGAGCAAGAACAATATTTGCTGAGTTGTGTTGGTGGCCATGATGTTGTGGCCCTCCTCCCCACGGGGTTCGGATAAAAGTTGGATTTTCCAGCTCTTCTCCGTTAGTGGTGAAGTCCTGAGTTGGCTTAGGCTAAGGCTAATGCTAGCAATGCTAATGCTAAATATAAGCCGACAGTCTCCCGTCTGTTAAACATGCGCATGACATACAGTATGTTCCGACCAAACATTAGCGATTGGTTATGGCAGATCCAGAGTGGCTCTTGGCAGATCCAATAGTTTTAAACTTCAACAGAGTACCTGCCTTCAAGGAAGTTAACACTTGTCAATGGAAAGTGGCCATACTCTCTGTACAAATGAAATGTGGTGGGACCAGGCAAAATAAAAGGTTGAGTTGTTGAAAAACAGCTTTTTCAATAATTTTACTTAAAAATGGAAGGTTTGATATCGGCCTGTAGTTGCTCATTAGTGACATGTCTAGATTGTTCTTTTTAAGAGTGGCTTGATGACTGCAGTTTTCAGGGCCTGTGGGAAGATACCTGAAAGAAGAGACGTGTTTACAATCCGTAGAAGATCTGAAGCCAAAAAATCTGAAACATTTTTGAAAACGCCCGTTGATAGAATATCAAGGCAACAGGAAGAGGTTTTCAGATGTTGTATAATGTTTTTATGGTTGATTGTATGAAATTGTGTCATATTGGAATTTATTTTGCCTGGACACTGTGACAACACATATCCTGTACTTGATATGGAGGTACTGATTGTCTAATTTTCTGAATTTTGTCTCTGATGAAGATGGCAAAGTCATTGCAGGCCTTGGTGGATAAAAGTTCAGATGCTACTGGTACTGGAGGGTTTGTTAACCTATTGACAGTAGCAAACAAAGCACGTGAATTATTATTGTTTCCAGCAATAATGTCAGAGAAGAAGGATCGCCTTGCATTCCTCAGTTCCAAATTATAAATGCAAAGTCTCTCTTTATAGGTGTCATAATGGACCTGGAGATTAGTTTTTTGCCACCTGCATTTTTCTGTTCATACCAGTGTGGCATTTCTCCATGGAGATCTTTTCTTAATAACAGGGACAGTTTGACCTTAGTGGCAGCAATGGCATCAATAACATTTGTAATTTTACAATTGAAATTACCTACAAGCTCAGTGACTGAGACCCCAAAGAGGGCAGGTGTGGAGGAGAAAAGCTGAATTAATGATTCACTTGTGTTTTCAGTGATGTGCCATTTTCTGATTACCTTTGTTTGAACGCTTTTGTGCAGAGAGATAGTGCCGTTAAAGAAAACACAGGAATGATCAGAGAGAGCAACATCAGTCATCACAACCTTGGAAATGTTCAGACCCTTGGAGATAATCTAGTCCAGGGTGTGCTACATATTGTGTGTGGGCTCCGTCACATGCTGAGTCAGTCCGTAGTTATCAAAAACACAACACAGTTCTTTGGTTCCTCGGTCCTGTGGGTTGTTAACATGAGTGTTGAAATCACCAGCAATAATTACACAGTCAAAGTTAATACAGATTATAGACAGCAGTTCAGTAAAGTCATCTAAGAAGGCTGCACCGTATTTAGGTGGCCTGTAGATATTTAGAAATATAGGTCGGGGGGAGGACCATAGCTGAAGAGCCACATATTCAAAAGAAGCAAAAATGCAAAAAAAGCAAAAATGTTTTTCCTGCCAAAGACCTGACCTTAGTAGGGCTAGTGTTTTAAAAGAATTATCTGTCTCATTTTTTGGGACAGGCTGTGGCTGATGAGGAATGGATGCTAAGGGGCCCAAGAGGGGCCTGCAGGGGGGCGCTATTGAAGAAAACAGATAAAGATAAGGGTTGATTTGTTGTGGAAGAAGAGTTTGACTGGGGAATGGGGGCATGTGCTTATGGGAGAGTGTAACTGGGAAGTGTACTTGTGCACATGTTTACGAAATGTACAGTCAGTCATAATTCTGTGTCTGAAGGGCGTGCCGCAAATTCCCACAGAACATTTGTAGAGAGATAATCTAAAGAGTCAGACTTCTTTGTTCATTTTCATGATTCTGATTAACACCGATAACCTGTCATCACATTCCAGCAATTGTTCGGAGTGAAAGTGATGTCGTTCATTGCCCCCTGACCATGTTTGTGTTACAGGCAGTGGTTTTCCCATGATGCCTTTCACTCTGCTCTGCTACTCCACCTGCTCACAAAGTGAAGAGAGTGGAAATATAAGTTTAAATTGTCTTACGATTCTATTGGTATCCAACCAAAGCACTTCATGATGAAGTGCCAATAGCATAATAGAAAGTCACATAAATAACCATAGTTCTCTGAGAAAAGACACCACCTTTGTTCTGGTTACAATTTTGATAGAAAGGTTCTTGGAGCTGCCTATGCTGAAGAGATAACCTCTTCACTCGGAGAACCATGTTTACATATGTAACCCACCTCTCTACAAGGACAGTTTAAGGGCTGCTCTGCAGAGGAGAATGGCAAAACATACTATATATTGTAAAACCTATTAGTGGGCTCCCCTGTGCTCGTAGAATTTGGATTATGAGCAATCATGAGGACAGATAAAGTGTGTGTGTGTGTGTGTGTGTGTGTGTGTGTGTGTGTGTTAGCAATACAATATCAATACAGACCAGTGTTTCTTATGAAAAGATAAAAAATGTCAGCAAAAGTATAAAATATTCAGATTAAACTCAACAAAGGTGTAGAAAGAAAAGCAACTGTAATATATCCAGCAGGAACAAGAACACTGCTATTGAAAAAAAATCAAGAAAAAAAAAAATCACAATGTGACGTTGCACACATGGTGCTCTACAAGGACCCCTCAATGCTGATGCTGAAAATAACATTTCCTGTCCCTCTGACAAACTGTCATCCATACAGGTTTTTAAGCATAAATCATCTCATTCTGTATATAATGCTGTAAGGGCGAATGGCTCTGCCTTCCAGATGGACTGTAATGTCAGCTAAATCTACCAATTCCCCACAGCTCACCTGGGCCAAACCTCCTTTATCAATATTAGTAAGTGTCCACTTCCTGCTAAAAACAGACGTCCTGTTAGTGTTCGCATCCCTTCCAGTACTTTTGTTGGGTGGATGTGACGCCTTCAGAAAAGGGCATCAGGGTTATCCTATGGTGATGTGATTCAGCATTTTCATTAACATTTCAGTGAGGTCAGGAGGGTTAGAAAGAGGTAGGAAAGGGTAGAAATAGGCAAGAAAGGTGAAGTGAGACAAATATATTAAACCTTTCTTCATATACAGTAGGAGGCTGGTGGTTGAGAGTGGTGATGCAGCATAGCCAGTAACTGCAGCACAGTGTTTTCTTAGTTCAGGACTACTTAAGCAATACACTGTCGCTGTTGGTATAGCATTTTAAATATGGGTTTTGTAAATACTCAGTGAATGTGCATATTTGATTCATGCATTACCACCTGGGATGCACATCCAGCTGGCAAAATAATCAGTATTTTGGGAACCTCTGCATAGGCTGTAGTAACTGAGTTGTTAACATAGACTGTAAAAACAAGGTTGTTAAGATGAAATGCAATAAAAGCCCAGTAACTAATCAAAGAGTCTCTACACCAGGGGTCGGCAACCTTAGGCACGCGTGCCACCATGGGCACGCGGGACCTTAACCAATGGCACGCTGGCAATATGTGTGCAAGAGAGTTATTGATGTGTTGAAATCATGGTTGAAATGCTGATGCACTCTCTCATCCGCATGCCAAATTACAACGTTCACAGTTGCGCAACCTCATAGGTGCCGAAAATACTGAGCACCCACGTGTGCCAGACTGCCAGTTAATTTTTACATTAATTTAATATTAAACATTGCAGGTGGTGCTAAGTGGAGCGTCTGTCATAGTGTGATTGGTCATGGCGGTGGCATTGATTTTATAATTTCCCACGAAGCCGATTAAACTTCTCATCTCCAATCCTATCTGTATCTGTGAGAAGTGGCGCTGTCCTGAGTTGAAAGAAAGCCTACTTTACGGCTTTAGCATGGCGTGTGTGTTCGTGTCGGCCGCTATCCATTTCCTAAGGTTCTGAAATGCAAACATTTTTGACAACTTTTTTTTTTTTGAAAGGGTGTGCGCGTGTGAGCACCCACGGAGGAAAACATCAATCGGCGCCTGTGCGCGACCTGTTATTTACGGTAGTTTGAGTGACTCATATCTCTGACCGGGAACAATACAAAGAGGATTACCAACGGCCGCTGGGGCAGATGAACTAACGCTAGTCTCGTTACTGTAAGGAGGCTAAAATTAAACCTTCGTGAGTTAAAAGTCAATACTTATCAATGCACTCACCTGTGTAGACCGGCATCAACATGTAGCCATATTTCAATCTGCTCTGTCTGCTCTGTCCACTCGATCTTGTCCACCGCACTGTTTTACGCAAACACAGCTCTATACTCTGCAAATAGCACATTTTTACAAAACAAGCTAAAACAAAAGCTGTCGGTTTGTAGTCTGTTTATCTTAGTTTGCAGGGAATCTTGAAATTTGGACAAATTCTTATAAACTTAAGCTGGCTGAAGAAACCGTCCTCTCCGCTGGATCGGTAAATATGGATGCATTTTAAGACCAAAACAAATACATGTGGCTACTTAACAGGGCTGGACTGGCCATCTGGCTACCGGGCATTTTCCCGGTGGGCCGACGGACTTTTGGGCCGAATCGCCGATATAAATAGGCCTTTTTTTATTTTTTGGCCGGTCCGGCCCATAAAGAACTCACAGCGGCCCATTGGTTAATTTTCTTTATTGGCACTGGCCTGACCCAATGAAATCCAGGAACCCCCTTCCCCACTCCGGGCCGCAAATTTACGAATCCCACTATGGCCACGCCTCCCGCCCTGAGACGGTGAGCTGTAATAGTTATGCTGGAAGTTTAGCATTCACGTTAAAATGGACAAACGACCACCAAGTGCAAGGGAGGTGCAGAGAAATTAGAGGAGAAAAAGATTAAGAATCTACAGGCGGATTCCTCAAAAATTTCGGACATGTTTGGGGCTGTAGTAGCTGCTTCAACATCAGCATTACCTGAAGTAGAGGAGGAGAGGTGGCTGGCTATAGAAGCAGAAACAACGATGTCAGGGAAGGAGTAGGCAAATTAACACAGACTCTCAGGAAAGGAGGGAGGCTGTGTGTGTGTGTGTGTGTGTGTGTGTGTGTGTGTGTGTGTGTGTGTGTGTGTGTGTGTGTGTGTGTGTGTGTGTGGGTATGTGCGGCACGCCACGCAGCAGTGTGTCCGGCCATAACGACAACAAGCAGTTTGGCTGTAACATTAAAGTTAATGGCTGTCAGGTAACAGCTTAAGCTTACATTGAAAATGCTGGCGGTTGGCCTGTTGGTTAGCTGAAAAGTCTGTGGATCTATAAAATCAGTGTTGATACAAGCATCAGTGTTCCTTGAATAGCTTAATTATTTAAATTAATTTAAATTAATTAATTTCTCTTGTATTGGTGCTCTTTTCCAGGGCATATACTACTCTCAGCTTTATTGTAGCTTTTAGGAAGGGTTATAGTTATGGTTATTGTATTTAGCAGACACTTGTGTCCAAAGCGACAAAATATGAATCTTACAATAGTTAAAATTAACAGTAAACTGTTTTTAAAGTTGCTAAGCCAATATTAAGCAAAATAGTAATAATAAAAATAATGACAATACAATATCAAATATCAATAATAAAAAATTATAAAAATACCATAAATATACAAATCATAACTCTAAGAATGAATGAATTATTTAAGTGTAAGATCAACAGATAAGTCTTGAGTCCCCTCTTGAAGGATCCAAAATGATCACATGAACGCTGAACACTAGGCAACTCATTTAATGGAACGCACGCATATTTTAAGAGGACTTTATGCAGGGAATTTGTCTGACCAATCACGTTGGGTGTGGGCCGCCTGGCCCAAAAATGCCAGGGCCGATTTTTTGTCCCAGTCCAGCCCTGCTACTTAATATGCACGTGAATCGTGTTCTTCATTCTCGATAATGATGCTGGTTGTGTTATAATTATTTTGCCACAGCATCGTTTCATTATCAGTCCATTCATCATTAAAGCTGGGCTTTTCCACAACTTTTCGCTTCAGGCTCTTTGACAGTGATATTTTTGTCAGCCCATTTTCCACCAATCAGGACTGCATACTAAAACCATGTTTCCATAATCATAATAATAATATACAATAATAATAATAATTACAAGGTCCTGATTATGAGAAATAAATGTTATCAAATGTTGCTATGGAATAAAATTACAGATTCCCTGGATATTACATTTTGATGTGATGTCATAATAAAACGTAATGTTAACATGGCACACTAATAAACAAGAAATTTTGAAAAGGGCACTTCATATCAAAAAGGTTGCCGACCCCTGCTCTACACCATCCTCATGTCTCATGGTGCCAGGTTTGTCGACAAGTACACTTTGTAAACATTTTATACTTTGTATATAAAATAGCTTGTTTCACTAAATAGTATCTCACACAGTTCTCAAATACAACTTAACCTACCTCTTTACATCATAATAAACTGGAGAAAATGTGTATAAAAGCAATAAAGATACAGTACAGCACGTCTACAAGCCATACACAATATTTACAATGTTTACATATCTGAGCAGATTGCCTAAGAAAATGGCTATCCCACATCATCTCAACTATTTTGAGTTCTCTGGAACTGCTGAACATTCAGTGTAAATAGGCTGATATTCACATGGATGGATACGATAGGATTGCATTATGCTGCACTAATGCTTGCTTTGGCTAGCAAAAATAATATTCTAAGAGGGTGTAGATCTCTTTCTTACAGTAGTAAGTAAGTAGTAATCTTTGCCTTCTTCTGTATGTGAAATCAGAAGGCTGAAATGTAATATATCTAAAAAAGCAGGACAGTTTTATTTTGTGTCATACACTCAACTGGCACTTAAAACCTGCATGTATTTATCACGTGATTTACTAAGGTGGCAGCTCATCACACAATTATACATTCTTTCTAACAGGTGTATTTTTCTAGTAAAGTAAAAAATGAAAATTAATAAACACAAACGCATTTCCTCTCTTCCTGTGTATGGTTAATAAAATGATGTAGATATTTCTCTATTTACTGTTGTTGCCCTTTTTTCTAAGAATACATTTTTAGTTATAATTTATTTTAGGTAACTAAGTCAGTGCAGCTCCCTGGACATCTTTGCTGCGTACTCCCTCTGTGTCTGCAGAGATTTCAGTAGAACAAAGGTTCATTCAACTTCCTATTTCTCAACACAACCTTTTTAGGACATGTGTAGCTTTTTGCACCTGCTCTTCAAAAATGTGAACTCTTCCTGCAAAACTGACCCTGGCAAATTCAGTGTGACCACTGTTATCATAGATCTTACTCTTATTTGTGCAGTCCCGACATACATGCTCAAACAGTAGAAATACCATGCACTTTACTGCTGACATGCAGAGTGTGCATTACTCAAGGCACAGAACGCATGATAAACTAGGGGCAAAATATTGACAGCCAATCAGAGTATCTTGCACGTCTTTTGTACAATATAACCCACAAGGCACTACCATATTTTACCCAGTGGTGGTAAATGTCCATGCAGCCTTGATCCGAGACATGAAATCCCTCTGTAAGTAAGAAAAAAACTGAAATATCGTCTTAAAGTGACAGTTCACCCCAAAATGAAATGTACATATTTTTCCCTTTTACCTGTAGGCTACAGTACTGCCGTCAAGGTAGACTACATCCGCCCGCCATATCACCACGCAGAAAGAAGCGTACTCATGCACGAGAGGCTTGTCCTTCTAGGCTGAGCTGTAACTGTAGCTAACCAATACTGTTAGCTCACTTGAGCTAGCTAAAGGTGAGCTCAGCTGAGGAGGACACCATTAATGTTTAAATCTCACGTTGTCACAAGCATGAGCCTCTCAGCCTGCGCGGTGATATGGTTGGCAGGATAGTTCGGCAAAAAGAAAATGGTTCCTACATAAAACTGCTCACAACCAGGTCTGTGGATTATTTTGAGTAACCAGGTCATGATTTCTGGAAAGAGACATTGCTATTGTGTTCTTCAAATTTATTTTTTGGGCGCTTTTAGCACCACAAACCGAATGCCATCTAGTTCCATTTTATTCAAGAGAAGGTAGACTTATCTATGGCCAACACTAGGCAACTCACACCAAGCAGTCTAGATTGATAAATAGCCCAACAGGAAAGAGGAAAAATATGTATTTTTGATTTTCCGGTGAACCGTCCCTTTAAGAGAAATACACGTTGACTCAGAGGAATCTCTTTCCAGCTTGCTAATGATGCAAAGCACCTCCTGACATCATGTCTGCAGACCCAGCTGACAGCCTGTCTTTTAACGTGGCTGGCAGCCAACCAATGCCATTATGGTGATTGCCTCTGCTTCTATCCCAAATCCACCTTGTTCCCAGCAAAAGGTGGCTTAGAGGGCGCAGCAGGTAGCCAGGCCAAAGGACACTGGCAGGGTCCAAATGCCAGGTCATATCATGTGTACTCAGAGCCTGAGACAAGCATCCCAACACTGTGCAGCCAAGCATGTTTTTTTACCCACGCAGGTCATTTTATCAGTGCCTGGCCTGCATGGTGCTGTACATAGTCAGAACAAATCATGACACCTTAGGCATAAGGCATAAGGCATAAATATCCCAAACAAAAGCATGACTAACTCATGTACTCTCAACCTTGGACAACTGATTATTTTTGCGGCGACAAATTATAAATTGTAGAATAAAGAATAAACTGTGACTGTTTAATTTATGATTTGACTATATTAGATTTTTTTAGATTAGATTAGACCCTTGTATCCTATTTCTGTGTCATCACAGGCCATCATCCACCAGGAAATTAAATAGAACCACACCTGAAACAGAATCAGGAGAGACAGCTGCAGTGATTTAGATTGTACTGTATATGATTAGGGAAATTACACTATATTCAGAAAGTAAATACTCAACATTAATACCTCATATAAATGAGAGTTGAATCAGTATGTCTGACCAGCCCAGAATCCTGAGGATTACGTCTATATTGGACAATGCAGCTCCTCGGGATTTATGCCAACGTTCAGTGTAAATGCAGTGAGTAATGTGCGGAGAAGGTCCAGGTGGTGAATGATAATGTGGCACGTCTGCCTTTTCACACAGGACACAGGACTCTTCACAGACCTGCAATTAACGTGTGTTTTTAGAAATAATTACGGCCACCTTTGTTTAATCTTTAGCACTTTTTTTAACCCAACTGCTACCATACCTAAACCATACCTTATGTCAATCTTTCCTGTTGCTATGTGCAGTTATTGTAGAAAGTGTATTGCAGCAGTATTGCCAGGGTTATTTTGATAGCTTTCATTAAGACATTTTCTTTAGCATTTGGGATAAAATTGTTCTTTTAATGTGCTGTTTGGAGGATGAGGAGTCCCGTAAGAATTTAGCATTCAGTATTCTTCTATAACCTGTGCGTATGAGCTAGTAAACACAAAACTAACAAAATCCATTTTGCACAGAGACCTGACAACATCATGTAATGTATAAAGAAAGAGAACATGAAGAAACTGGGCTACAGTACATGCAAACCAGCTTTTCATCTTGTCAGTGGAGCACAACCAGACCAGACAGGTGGAGTAAATACACAGCATCACCTTAAACAGACAGGCTGAAACTGAAAAACTAGCAAAAAAAACACAACCCAGCACATGATACTGCCCTTGTATAATGGACAATAAACACAAAGGAAATATTTTTGCTAGTCTGACAGGGAGAATTTGGCTTTCTCCACCTGAGGGATCCCAGGGGACGCCTTATAGCGGCCCTTCAGCAAGTTGACAGATATCACAGTAGACAAGGCACCCGCTGAAAAGCTCCTCACTTCCTTGTTACAGTAAATAGTCTGATAAGACTTTCTCTAAACTGTGCCTGAGTATTTGTATTTGACATAATCTAATATTTAGACAAAATGCGATGACAGAGGAGAAGTCCATGGCAACACATTTATTTTCACCCGGTTAAGATCACAAAATTTTTGCAAGATTCTGTTGTCCTTGTATTATCATTGCCAGTATTCATTTACATCACAGTGTGAGCAAACAAAACAGGATATCCCATGAAGTAGCTGATTTTGAGAGAGAATTCCTACCTTTCAACTTCAACCTGAGAACTAACAACACTACATACTGAATGTTCTGTGCTGGGATGGCATTCTTAACTATAAACATAACAATATCTTACCTACCTGGTGAGCAGCAACAAAGTACTTTGGCGTGATCAAGTGCAATTAAATAATTTAAGGCTTATTAGCTTATTTATTTATTAATTAATTATATTGGAGGATGCTCGTGCATGTTTAAATTATAATAAAACAGCAATTAAACGTAATTTAATGCTTGTTAGTTGTTGGGACCGAGGAAAGTAAGAATTGAACTGATCTCAAACAGAGATCTCAAAGGGAAACGTGTCCTCACAAACAAAGGGTTTTCGGCCAACATGTACGAGATCCAGAAGTAACGAGATCCAGGGTACAAGCGGCCGAAATGGGTTTCCTCAGCCAGTTGAGGAGGTTCGGGCATCTGGTAAGGATTCCCCCTGGGCGCCTCCCTAGGGAGGTGTTCTAGGCACGTTCAGCTTGGAGGAGGCCTCGGGGAAGACCCAAGACTAGGTGGAGGGACTATATCTCCAACCTGGCCTGGGAACGCCTCGGGATCCCCCAGTCGGAGCTGGTTAATGTGGCTCGGGAAAGGGAAGTTTGGGGTCCCCTGCTGGAGCTGCTCCCCCCGCGACCCGACACCAGATAAGCAGACGAAGATGGATGGATGGATGTGCTCAGAGACAAAGAAGTCTGGGCCTACTCGTAAATTCCAGAGCCTTTTCACCAAACTCCGACAGGTCACCACAAGGAAAAGGGACTGCAAAATGGCTGGAGGGAGGGGCTGCAGATAAGATATTTGCACCTCCAAGAATTCGGAGCCTTCCCATTCGTTTAGAGGGACCCTAAAAACAGCATGGAGCCATGTCTGGTGACCTGAGCTATAAAACTTCACATCACCCCACACTGAAGTCACACTTCACACTCTGACTTCGGTCACACAAGCGAACGTTTGCTTTGAATTTCGGTGATTCTGACGAGCATCTTGGACCCTATGGAAACACGCGACCAGTGTTTCAAATCTGCAGAAGAGAGAACCATGCTTTTCTCTAGAAGGAAATCAGACTCCACAAACCCTGCCCGGGTGGAGTTGTTTTGTTAACCCCTGGCCAAGTGGTTAACCCGTTTATGTTCTACGTGGAAAATCCACTGGACAAACTTAAAGGACTGCACACAGTAAGGAGGCTTAAGTTTCTGGGCAGAGGAATAGTGTGTTTTATTAATGTCAGTAAGGCTAATGATGCCACTTGTTACGACATTAGTGTGATTTTAGATTAATACTTGTACTATTGCTGCACGCTTGATTTATTGTTCTGATCGGACCATCGAGTCCAGTCTATTTTCTCTGAATGCACTCTGATCACGGTGCATTGTTGATATGTTGTGTGTTTGACTAATGTAGCCTGGTTTAAAACTGTAAATGCCTAAATGAGAGTGTGATCATTGTCAGAACCTCAAAAATCAGGACTCAAGGTGCCTTTTCTTTATTCCAAGTGTGTTTTCCCTCCATTTCTCTCTCTCTCTCTCTGTCTCTCTCTCTCTCTATCTCTATACACACACACTCACACACACACACACACACACACACACACACACACATAGCAAAGTAGCTAGTGTGTCCCTTTGGTCTGTAAGACGTTAGCCTGAAAGCTAACCGGCCAGCCCTAGCCACCCGGCACTGCACCCAGCACCACTTCCGCCCTCTTGAGGCTAAATACCTTTCGTGCGCCTAACACATAGCCTAGCTTCAATGAGCTAACGGCTAATCTAAGCCAAGGTTATTATAGTTTTGCATTTTTCATTAGTTTTTATTTTTATTTCGTTTTGACATTTTGTTTTCAAATTCAGTTTAGTTTTAATTAGTTTTTAAAGCGGGTTTGCTAGTTTAGTTATTTTTTGAAAATGCTTAGTTTTAGTTTAGTTTTTATTAGTTTTAGTCTTAGTTTTAGCCTTTTTTAGTAATATGGGTTATTTGTCGGGGGCAAGATTCAAAAAGGTCAGAAAAAGGTATTGTGTAATAATAACTCAACAAAAACATCATACAATTTTAGAAATATGTATTCACAATGTATTCAATAATACAGTATTTCACAATTGCTAAGACACATTTCTTGAAACCTTCACCCATATTCTCAAAACTTTACACACAAAACCCAGTCTTTAAACTACATTCACAAAACCCCTGACTCTTCTGGCAAAATCAAACACTTGCCTCAAAACCATTTGATCTGTGCTCAAAATCAAACAATGCTTTCAAAACATAAACACAGCCAGTCAATATATAAACACTCATCAGCATTCATTAGACACTACATCAAAAAATTGAGAACACAGCGTCCAGGGCATGTAGTTACAGAGAAAAAATGTTTATTGCATGTAGAAAATAATTTTGCCATAAATAAAAGTAAATAATTCACAACTCAGTACAGCAAATATATTGCATACTGTAAGTACTGCAAGTAATACAGTATTGAATTTCTGTATTTTCAGCATAAAAATAAAGAAAGCCCAAAGAACAAAGACAACTCTAAATGAAAAGCGTATTACACAAAATATTGTGCAATTGCAAAATCAAAGTCAATGAGAGACTCATTCTGCCTCAGCATCCCATCTTTCTGCTGGGTCCGGCCAGAGGACTTCGTCCACATCACATGCAATGTTGTCCCTTCCTAGGCAAGGGGGAAGAACCCTCTCGTGTGCAGGATCCAGCCTTGACAATACTCTACACCTATGTCACCACAGGCCAATTCCATTGCCTGTAAAAGATTTACGCTTGTATATGGGTTACGGTCATAGACCTTCCATCGCCACGCAGAGAAAAACTCTTCTATTGGGTTGAGGAAAGGGCTGTATGGTGGAAGGCAAACATTCACGAATCGCTGGTTGATGTTGAACCACTCACGTATTTGGACATCACGGTGAAAGCTGACATTGTCCCAAACTACAACATAGACAGGATGCACTGCCTGCTGATGATCCTGCTGCTCACGTTCAAATAAAACATCCCGAAGACCACCCAGAAATGTTAGAAGATGGTCAGTGTTATATGGCCCCAGGGTTGCATGATGGTGGAGAACCCCCCCCCATTGCTTATGGCTGCACATAGGGTGACATTGCCACCACGCTGGCCAGGGACTTCCACAATGGCACGTTGGCCAATTATGTTCCGGCCTCTCCTTCTCCTCTTCGCCAGATTGAACCCTGCTTCATCTACAAAAATATATTCATAGGGCCTTTCCATGGAATCCATTTCAAACACCCTCTATATATAAAAGAGATAAATAAATAGTTTAGTAAGTGTTACAGAAGGACATACTTCTGCAAAAGTGTATGTATATGCACTCCTGATTTACATACACTACAATATAGTGCAGTTACAGTAACAGTATAGGACAATAACTGTAGGCTAGAAACTTGTACTGTAAGCATCAGTGCTGAAAGTGTACACTTACTTGCACTTACTGATATCGTAGATCTTTGACCCTTTCTGAATTGCGCTCATTGTACTCTGTACACTTGCTTCATGCGTACCCTGTTGTGATGGAGGACACGGGCAATGGTAGAAAGGCTGACACTGTTGATTCCTTCAAAGTTTTAATTTTTTTTTTTTTTTTTTTTTTTTTTTTTTGGGGGGGGGGGGGGGGTTTTTTGGGGGGGCCAAAAAAAAAAAAAAGGCTTTTTTTTTTTGGGGAAAAAAAACCCCCTTTTCCCCTTTTTTTTTTTTTTTTTGCAATTCACCAAAGGGAAAATGCTCTTACAAATGTATACATACAGAAACAATAGTAATGGACATCACATTCCTATGTAAAATGTATTGTAAATCTTTTTTTCTTTTTTCCCCAGTCCCTTTTCTATTGACAAACTGATGTACTATATCAAATATATACAGTAAACTTTCAGTCGCACAAATTAGAAAAACAATACATTTACCTGTTCTCTTCTCTAAATGTTCTGATTATGGTGGCCACAGAGAATCTGGTCAAATTGGGTTGTACTCTTTGTCCTGCTTCCCTCATTGTCATTCTATGAACAAGAACATCACAGACATGGTCTATCACAGTTGCCCGAATTTGATCTGAAATTACTATTCACATAAACATCAGCCCATATTTGCACAACTATAAGCACATTGTCAACCTCACACTTGTTGCAAAACTCTACACACAGTGATTTGCAAAACACTAAACACACTTAACATACATTACACACAAAAATCTATCATGAAGTCACTTCCTTGCAATACCAAAGCACTGACTGTCAAATTACCGCACCGTCCAACCAATTGGTTCAACACAGTCATCAGGTGTGCAAACACTTGTTTGCTTAATTGTAGACACACCAATCAGGTGTGTAAGCACTATAAAAAGCAGCATGTGAGTTCATCGGTCTTCAAGCACAATGGAAAGAGTCAGAGACAGAGTAAGACGAGGAGGAGAACGAGGAGGAGGACAAGGAGGAGGAGGAGGAAGGGCAAGAGGAGGAAGAGGAATCAACAGAGGAGGAATCAACAGAGGAAGAGGAAGAGATGGAGGCCATGCTGGAGGTAGAGGTAGAGGTAGAGGAAGAGGAAGAGGAAGACAAGAAGGTGCTCAAAGAAGACCGAATCTGACAAATGAGGTCCGCGCAACACTGGTTGACCACGTTGTCAACCACGGCCTGACGCTGAGGGAGGCTGGACTGCGACAAGTGTGATAAGAACATTTCGACTGGAAAATAGGTATTGTAAAAATATCATCATATCAAACACATCTGCACGGTTTCAGTAACTGCTTACAGTACTGTATTCTATGCACTCAGCACTTCTGTTACCTTTTCCTGTGAAATTACTGTACTATTGTATACTGTTTTTTTTTCTACATAGGATTGAGGGTCAGGAACGACAAGGGGGAAGGCCTCCTATGTTCACAGAACAGCAAGAGAGGGAGATAGTAAACATGGTTTTGGCCAACAATGCTATAACACTCAATCAGCTCCAAACTAACATTGTCAATGACCACGCCAGTTTCAACGATATCCATCAAGTCTCAACATCAACACTGGCACGCATCCTAAAAAAAAAACCTATTCAAATGAAGCAAATTTATCGGGTGCCTTTTCGAGCGCAATTCCGACAGGGTGAAACGACTGCGGCATGATTATGCAGAGGTATGTATTCACTTTAGCAGTGTGATCTTGCATACTGTCTCATAATCTTTTACTGTACTGTAATATGTATACTACATCTACACTGAACTACACAATTTTGCCTGACACTGTTCTTCAGAGAGTTTTACGAATGGATGGAGAGGAGATCCAGCAGGAGTTCATTTACGTAGATGAGGCTGGGTTCAACCTGACGAGAACACGAAGGAGGGGAAGAAACATCATTGGCCACAGGGCTATAGTCAATGTCCCAGGGCAACGTGGGGGTAATATAACACTCTGTGCAGCCGTTATACAGAATGGGGTCCTCCACCGCCATGCCCATATGGGCCCTTACAACACAACACTCATACTTACATTCTTGGACCAATTGCACAACATAACAGAAGCAAATCAAATTGATCATATGCAATACATTGTTGTCTGGGACAATGTGTCTTTCCACCACTCTGCTCTGGTTCAGAACTGGTTTCAGCAACCTCCACATTTCACCGTCCTATATCTTCCACCATACTCTCCATTCCTCAACCCTATAGAAGAGTTTTTCTCGGCATGGTGGTGGAAGGTATATGATCTCCGTCTCCAGGCTGAGGTACCCCTCATCCAAGGCATGGAGGAGGCCTGTGACCAGATGGAGGTAGCAGCAATGCAAGGATGGATTCGTCATTCAAGACGTTTCTTTCCAAGGTGTCTTGCTAATGACAACATTGCCTGCGATGTTGATGAAATTCTCTGGCCAGATCCAGCTAGGCCAAGAGACAATGTCTAGTTTTGTTGTGTTTGTTTTTTTTTTACAGTAAACTTACAGTACAATACGTAAAGTGACATTTTGTTACAGTATTATGAATCTCCATGTCAACATTTTGGGCGTGTTGAGAAATAAATGAGTTTCTTCAGTCTGCAACATTGGTCTTGTGTAGTGTTTGGTGAATTTACATTATATTTGTACTTTGTTGATGGTAGCCTACTCTAATCATAGGGAAGTAGAAGTGCTAAAAGTGTTTTAGGTTTATCACAGCAGAGTGTAACTCGTGCAAACAGAGTATAGTAATGTGAAACGTGTGTTTCATATGGTAACAAAGTGTGGTTTTTAAACAGAAGTGTATAGTTTTTACAAGAGTGTTTAATTATGCAAAGGATCTGTAGTGTTTTGCTAATTGGGTGTGTGGTTGTGCTAATTGTGTTTAGTGTTTTGAAAACACGGGCCCTGTTTTGAAAATCGTGCTTAAGCAATCCAAAAAAACTGTAAACTGACCTTTGTTGAGCTGAAATGAAGACAGATTCAGCAACTGCACGGCCTCTTTCTCGCTTAAAATGTTTTCAGAAACACGTTTCAGTGAACTATTTTAGTACAATATGAGATCGTATTCTGAACGGCCGCTATGACAGTCTGGCTTTCATTTTAGTACAATATGAGATCGTATTCTGAACGGCCGCCATGACAGTCTGGCTTTCAATTTCCGGAGAAAACAAACCCATGTGACGCGTTCGTCCAATCAGCTGCCGGTTTTCATTTCTTGGGCAACATTACAGATTAGCGCCGCCTGCTGTTATAGAGATTTATTACGTCTCATCTCCTCTCGTCTTTTTGGTCTGTTCTGTGGCAGTTTTTTGGACCTTGGGGACGCGACTGATCATATTACGGTGGCCGGGAAGTGCAATGCAACATTACAAAGAATGAAACACTTTTACATTTTGGAAAACAAATTTACATTTTGGAAAACAAATTTACATTTTGGAAAACAAAATAACATTTTGGAAAACAAATTTACATTTTGGAAAACAAAATAACATTTTAGAAAACAAATTTACATTTTGGAAAACAAAATAACATTTTAGAAAACAAATTTACATTTTAGAAAACAAATTTACATTTTGGAAAACAAATTTACATTTTGGAAAACAAAATAACATTTTAGAAAACAAATTTACATTTTGGAAAACAAAATAACATTTTAGAAAACAAATTTACATTTTAGAAAACAAATTTACATTTTGGAAAACAAAATAACATTTTAGAAAACAAATTTACATTTTCGAAAACAAATTTACATTTTAGAAAACAAATTAACAAGATGCAAAACACTTTTACCAGTCCCGAAACAAATTTACAAATGACAGATTCTTCACGGAAAGGGAATGTACCACATACCGGAAGTGATGAGGTGTTGTTGGTGAGCGCAGTCAATTTGTGTTGTTGTGAGTGAGTATATGGCGTGAATGAAGTTTATGGTGACTTTACGTGTGGTCGGTGTTTGGAGTTTTTATATGACGCGGACCTGACGGAAACACAGGAACGATCGACAGCCGCGGCCGGATCGAAGCTACAGCAGGGGGCAGCTGAGTCCGCTCCGCAGCTGCAGGACCTGGAGCTCACTGCCCCCTCCTTGCTGGCGACCAACCGACACCACGCAGCGGAGCCCGACCCGTATTGCTGGGGAGCCGGAGCCCGATAGCTGGAAACCCACTGGAAGCAGAAGCTCGAGCAGAACGTGAAGCCGGGGACTCAGCAGCCTGTGAACAACTGTTTAAATCACAGGTTTCCTAAAGGGAGTCTGGCGGGACTCGGACTGTGGACGACGAAACACCGAATTTAAAGTCTCGTTAAATAAATAAATACATGCAGAAATAAATGAATCATTAGTGGGATAGGGCTGGACATTTCAGTCTGTTTAAACTTCACTTTGAAGCAGAACCTCTTAGTTCAGAAGGGTGAAGTTTCCGTTTGTACTCATATCTGTGAACTGATTATAATAAATATTCTTTGTATTAACACATTAATTAGTCTCTTTGTCTTTTTGTTTAAAAAACTAGAACATCGCATGAGATTTTGACGATTTATAGTGATTTTATTTCCGTTAGACCTTTGCCTACATTGACGCCTGATGCATTAAGGACGGCCCATAGACAGTATATAAGGCAGTGCCTCCCCTGTTCCAAGATGGCGCTCTATTGACGCATTCGATCCATAACTGCCGTAGTCAAGGCGACATGTATACAAAACCTCATCACTTCCGGTATGTGGTACATTCCCCTTCCGTGAAGAATCTGTCATTTGTAAATTTGTTTCGGGACTGGTAAAAGTGTTTTGCATCTTGTTAATTTGTTTTCGAAAATGTAAATTTGTTTTCTAAAATGTTATTTTGTTTTCCAAAATGTAAATTTGTTTTCTAAAATGTAAATTTGTTTTCGAAAATGTTATTTTGTTTTCCAAAATGTAAATTTGTTTTCTAAAATGTTATTTTGTTTTCCAAAATGTAAATTTGTTTTCTAAAATGTTATTTTGTTTTCCAAAATGTAAATTTGTTTTCCAAAATGTAAATTTGTTTTCTAAAATGTAAATTTGTTTTCTAAAATGTTATTTTGTTTTCCAAAATGTAAATTTGTTTTCCAAAATGTAAATTTGTTTTCCAAAATGTAAAAGTGTTTCATTCTTTGTAATGTTGCATTGCACTTCCCGGCCACCGTACCATATCGACGGGGTTTTCTGTCAATGGTCGGGCATCGGATATATGTGTCCCGGCCCTTACACAAACTCTTCCTCCTCTTCCTCTCACATTGTTTCCATCCATTGTGGTATCAACATTCAACGTACCTGGGCCACCTGTGTACTCTGAACTGGCTTATATTCTAGACAACTGATTTGATCACATCATTAGAAACAAGTGTGAACAATTTTGAGTTGTTGTGCGTAAACGATGACAGCTGTGCTGTAGTTGTGTTTAACTTTTGCCACATGTATTTACCATTTTGCAACACAGTGCAAAATGTGTTTTAGTGAGTGAGAATGTGTTTAGAGTTTTGCAAAAAGAGTGGATGAGATTTGCAAACAGTGTCTTAACTATCTTAACTTGTTTAAGGTTTTGCCTACAAAGTGACTGATTCAACAAATTTAGGCCACTGAGCGTTGGGTTCAGAGAATGGGGTTTAGTCTTTTAACAATTGTGAAATACTGTAACACCAGTACATAAAACGTACATATGATGATGAGCACGAATATGTAAACGGCCTACACAAGACGCAGCAGTAAAAAATGTATTAGTAACTGTGCCAGGAAAAAACCAAATAGCCAACAGACTAAAGAAGACATACATGAACAGGTGTTTTGAACTTTGGTCAAGTAAAGTGGCGAACTTTATAAAGTCCGTCAACTCACAGTTGTGTAGCTAGACATCCCAGTTTCAACATATTAACCCACGCTTCCTCACACATTTAGTGTTCCTGCGTATTTACTAACCAGCAGCTATCGGGTCGCCGGTGAAAGCCCTCCTGTAGTGTTCTTTGGACTGCTGTCTTCGTCATGCTGCCTGACTGTGGCCCCATACATCCATGCCCTGTACCGGCCCGGGTTTATAGCTTCTGTTTCGGGGAAAGGGGGCTTTGCATTCTCCTTGCCCTGTCACTGCTTGTTAAGGTAAACTAGGTTAGCCTTGTGCGCGCTTCTCAAATTTACTCTCAAATTTGTGGGATGTTTCCCTTAATTGTCCACATATTTTACCACCTTCCACTACAAGGCACTTGCTTTTATTTGACACAGTCATAATCAAATAGGACTCTGCCGCTTTCTTCCGACTTTCGGTACTGCTATGATGCCAGGCGAGGGGCACAGACTATGTTGTGTTCAATTTGACGTGGAATGTCAAACTATATGTATAGGGCATAGACTGAATAAAACAGGTCTATGGTCGGAAATGTCAACTCTGAAAGATATAACGTTATTTGCTCTGTGAAAGAAATTGACAAACACGAAAACTAAGGACATTTACTCAATAATGTTATTTTACTTTAGTTAGTTTTGCAAACAGACATTACAGTTTTAGTTTAGTTATCGTTTTTTTGTAATGCCTCATTTTTATTTTTATTTCGGTTAACGACAATGTTTTTTCCCACCTAGTTTTCATTATTTCATTCATTTTCGTTAACGATTATAACCTTGATCTGAGCGTGGCCAAGCAACCCCCGGGTTTCGTCAACCCCCCCTCCTTTTCGCTCTCTCTTTCTCTCTCTCTACACACACACACACACACACACACACACAGTGTATCACAAAGAAATGCTGGTTTGTTTTTGCTTTGTTTTGTTGTAGTTTAAAAAAAGGTATATTGGTTTTAACTGATCGAAGGATTATTGATCGGCTATTGATAATTTTGAAGTTAATAAATTCTACTATATTTTAAATAGAAGTTGTCTGTGATTATTTGTGTACTTAATGTAATAACAAGCTGGTTATACAGGTCGTTGCTCGAATTCACCCTTCCTTTTGTTCCTTTAAAGAATACCAGATAGATTAACCAATTTAAGATCTGTAAAACCACCTAAATGAGACTGTTTCACAGTTTGATTATTGGTCCCTGATATTCCAGGGTGGTGCCCCATTTTAATTGTTTGTCGATTTGATAAAGTTATTAATAACCATATTCATAACTTTATTAATATTGATAAAACATCTTTGATAATTTGCCAATGATTGAATCTGTACCCTACGAATTCCCAACATAGTTGATGAAAATGCCAGAATGTGGAAGCACCTTTGGTTAGTTTCCTCTTCAGGTAGAGGCACTTCATCGTATCTTGCAACCACAAAGGTGAATGATGAACTTTCTCTAACTAAACAGTTTTTGAGTCCATAACTCAGAAAACACTCACACAGGTATGTGTTCTATTTTAGTAGTTTTAAGGGAATCTGACAAAAAAATCCTCAAGCTCATCCACACAACTGGAACAGTCCATGTGCTGTTGCAAAGATGACACTTTGATTTTGATGGTCTCTCTTAATGCCAGGATTCCCATACTGAACTATGGACTGGCTGTTTCAAAGAAATCCATTTCTTGGATGTTTAATCTGTAAGTGTGAATGATGGAATGGTGGCAAGAACAGAAAGCCTGATTGAATTAGACACTGAATAAAAGAAAATCCAAGCTGCTCTTCCCCATCAAAGTCAGTTTTCATCAAGGTAGCATGAGTGGAACACCTCGTTCACTCAGACTCTATGGCGATAGAGATAGAGTGAAATAGACAGCAAGTACTACAGCACAGTTAGTTTTACATCAAAATCCAGTGGCTATTCTCTTGATTTTCATGGTTGTTGCAGAAAGCCCCACTATAAATGTCAAGCCAATTTACAGATGTCAAATTTGATGTGATCATACAGTTAGGAGTAGACTAGATGTGGGACAATGCGCTTTGTAATGACTGATACACTGACTTGTGCATTTAAGGAGATACAGATAGATACAGGATAACTTTTATTTTCCCTCTCATACTGTACACCCGTTTTCATTTCCATACTTCCTAACACATATAATGTTTACATGCCAGATGTCTCACATGATCACATCTGCACACACCATATGTACTAGTGTCCCTGGGGTGATAATGAGTTATATTTTCGGACGGAGTGTTAAATCACTTCTTGTACTTGTCTCTGAGCGTCTGCTGTATGTATATCAGGTAAAATTATTGCTTTTCCACAAGTTTTCACTTCTTCAACAGAGAAGTGTACATAGCAGACACCTGAAATGCACTTTTACAAAAGGGCTAATCAATGCGGTGTCATTTAGTGGATGTAATGGGTGTCATTGCCTGCTTCAGCTTAATTTTATGATTGATGCTGCTGGAACATTTTTACATAAAATCTTGATTAGTACAGCTGCAAGACAGCTAGGTCGTGGCTTTAACAATGTTTTGAGCTTGTTTTGTCACACGTAGACCACACAAATTGTTTTGATCTTGCTTGCATATATGCTGTTTGCTCCTTTCAAGATATCACCTCCCCATCCTTTTAGCCAACTGGACATCTGTCTTTCCCTGTCTTTGTTTCCATCTTCCATCCAGCCATCCATTCATGCCTGCTCTTGCATTCCACTTCTCCCATCTCCTATATCCACCACCTTTTTCTGTTCCTTCCTTTTAGTCATCCATCTGTAACAACCTACTCCTCCCTCACACACTTCAAGTTTGTCCATTTATTGCTCTCTCTCACAACCCAGACACACACCACTTGTCCAATGTCTGCCTCTGTGTGTTCGTCCTACACACACTCACACTCTCCAGCCTCTTCCCTGACACATCTCCACCGTTGTTTTCCTGCACAGCACCTATTTTGTCTTCCCACATTGTGCGTGGTATCAAATGCTTATTTTACAGCTATCAATGCAGAATTTCTTAATTTCCCCTTCACTAGCTTAAATCAACCTAACCCCAATGTTGTCACATGTAAACACAGTACTCCTTTCAAAATAAAGGAGGGATTATTTTTTATTTATCTGCTGTCCATAATATCTCAACTATTACCTCTCGCCCCATTTGGGGTTGCCAATGTGTAAAACTACTAAGTGCAATATAAAATACTGACATCTCAGGGATTTTGTGGGATTCCCAAAGTCACAGTGAGGGATTGACACAAAACGCACAAATCCTGTTATGTGCCAGCTCACCAGCAAAGCTGTTTGTTGTAGTACATGTCTACTGTAAATGATAAGGAGCATATTTGATTTTGTTGCAGTTTTACTCATGTGAATTTCTCGACTTGCTATAGTCTACTTTATTTACTTTACCATTTTATAGACTATAGAACCCTTTTGTTAGTCTTCATTGATGTAGTCATATATTGTGTATGTATTTATTTATTTTTTATGCTACACATTATTATTATTTATTTTAATATAGTGTTCATTTTGGAACCGCCAATGTATTTTTGAATACCTTTTATCTATATCTCTGCAGCTATTTTTTATTGTTTTGGGCTATACGGTTCCTTGCTGTGCCATTTTGACTGCTTTATTTGCTCCCTATCTGAGTGGTTAAAATGGGTTAGCGTTAACGCCGTTAATAACGCGGTTAACTGACAGCACTAATCTGTATGTATACTTTCAATCAAATTTGCCCTCATACTTACATTTAACATGTAGAACACCACAGAAGTATGCATTGTGCAATATCATATATATATATTGTAGTTATATATTACAAACAGTCAAAATAGTTAAAATTCACCCAGCAGATGCATTTAATGTGTCTTTATATTAATGCATCATGTCCTGGATGTGACATGCTGTCACTTAGGGCATGCAGAGACACCACAGGGGCCCCATGGCTTCGGCCTGGAAGTTTGATAGACCACACAAAAGCCAGTTCTCCCTGAAATGAAACATATGGGGAAATTGGGAGTAAAATGGAGGTCCACGAATGTCATTTTTTCAGCGAGATGAAAAAGGAGCCTTTATGTTTTTTTTTCTTCTTTTTTGTACTCATAGTGGCTTGGGTGTGTTGGACTGAAGATATTGGGGTGTTATTCATTGGGTTTCAGGATACACTCGGGATAGAACAAGGCAGGGGGGCCATTGTAGTTACTTCAGAGAGGGAGGAAAAAAAAGTCTCCAATCTCTTTCTTTTAGGATTTTTCTTCCTCCACCAAAAGAACAAGATAGAAAAAGGAGAGATGGATCACACAGTTGATTGCTGCAGAATACAAAATATGGATTTGAGTGTTTTACTGTTCTTTCATCCTCCTACCTGAAAATAACATCTGTTCAAATCTAATTACAGATGCACACAAAGTCACAGTCATTTAAAAATCATACAGCCAAACTTAAAACTCTTTAAAATCATGAGCTGTTAGATGAAGGATTCTTACTGGCTATGTTTGTATGTACACATTCACGCAATGTGACAAAAATGTGATTCCTAGCTGTTTACAAGTAATGTGGTAAACATGCAAATGTCAAAGAAATTGACAGACCACTGAGTACAACCACAAATTACATTTTACGCAGCTGGATCATACCAAAATATATGAAATGAATGTGTATAGGACTCTATTAGTAGCAGAAAAGCTGATACATTGCAGCATAATGTTGAATATGATGACTGAATGGACCCTGCCTTATTCACAATATTATATTAGTTGCATCCCTATCTTAAATTTTATATGCATGTAAACACAATATAATTTCCTACAAAAACCTGGGTTATGACACAGAGATAAGAAATGAGCTGTGACCTAACAGAACGATCACAGGTTTGATCCCCACTTCAAAAGCTTTTTTGTCAAAATCACCACTGTAACTGCTCAGTTTAATGCACAATTTCACTTGAAATACAACAAAGAGATTAGACAAATACTGATACACTGCAATGCCCATGTGGGTCCAATAAAAGTACAGTGATATAAATAATACCAATATGAAACCCTCTAAGAGTATGAAGCACGCGGGTTTGGTTGCTATTGGAAACTGCTTTGCAAGGGAGTGGCTGGTATTGTACGCCTCGGAATCCTGGTGTAAATAACATTTATTTATTTAAGTATGTATGCATGTATGTGTATCCGCACCACACACACACACACACACACAAACAGAAATGTCATCATGATTGACACCATTGTCTCCTCAATACTGACAAAGAAGATGTAATCCACCCTACAATTTCACCAAAAATAGGTATGATACAATTTCCTTCTAAATATTTTGTCCTAATCTGCATTTATTCTCAACTGACTTCAACATAATCCACTAGAGATGGGTCTGTCCAGTCCCCAATATCTAACACTATTACTGGCCAACATGTGTCCATAGCAAAAAGTCGAATGCAGGCAGGCAGAAAACAAAGGATGAAGATCAGAGAATGAGATCTGGCAAAGAATGCATGGAAGTGGGCTGTAGTAACTACTGCATGGCTAATGAGGAGTGTGAGCAGGTATGCTGGTAGGCAAGGGAAGGTTAGGTAGTTGGTTACTGCAGAGCAGGGGGGAGTGGCGGGATCTGAAATGACAGGGAAGTTAATGCATGGCATGGAAACAAAAAAAACTTACATTGCATTCCTAAATAAACAAAAACATAATATTCCCTTCCCCTGATAAACCAATTGACCAAACACCAACAGATAACTGGTAGTGCTTGTTGAGCAACACGTGCTATCTTCAACTATGGTATTATTCTCCCCACATCGTTTGCAGATCGATAGGTGAGTCATTGGCAGCAGTCTGAATGAGGAGTGTGTCTCTTTAGGCACCATTTCATCTCTGTCTCATTATTGTGGCAAGGCAAGGCTCACCTGGTCCTGCACGGTTGTTAAGTCTACCTAGCCCATCACCACCACCACCCACCAGGAGCTGATTGGCCCTGACAGCCTCCCGCTGTGGACATCCAGCAATCACTAGGATGATAGAGTTAGGAAGAAGAGACTGATGGATAAATTCTCAGTGGGTGTTCAGAGTAGGTATTGGTAGGGCAATGGACAGAGGACAGACAGAGATGAGAGGTGAGGACAGGTGAGTTGAAGGGAGAAGTTTTTGAGATAGGTGACATGTAAAAACAGGGTTGCGCATTGAATTAGAGATTACAGCATTTTAGGTAAGCTGCAGTCTTCACGTAAGAATGCACACTGGAGATGTGATATGAATGATGTGAAAAATATATATCCCATATGATAATATGATCCCATGTTTACATAGTAAAAAGGTGGTAAGTGGTACTGTGAGGACAAGATAGGTGAGCTGTGTTGGAGTATGGGTGTGGTACTGCAAATGTAAAGATGTTTGGGTTGGTGTGTGTGTGTGTGTGTGTGTGTGTGTGTGTGTGTGTGTGTGTGTGTGTGTGTGTGTGTGGGGGGGGGGGGGTGGGTGTGGGTGTGTGGGTGTGTGTGTATAGTGTAAACTATAAAAAACAAAAAACTCTGTACAGCACTGAATAGCCTCACCACCAAAGACAACCTGCGACGGCTCCTTGCTGAAAACCTTAACAAGCTCCCGGAGGAAACAACGGACTGGCCAGCTCTGCGCCAGGCTATTCACAATGCAGCCTCAGAGGCGCTTGGCCAATCAAAGAAACGTCACCAGGACTGGTTTGACGGCAACTCAGCTGCGATACAGTTACTCCTAAAAGCCAAGCATGAGGCCCACAAAGCTCTCCTGTCCTGCCCTGGATCTCCCATCCTTAAAACCACCTTTACTGCTGCAAGAACAGAAACCCAGCAAGCCCTCCAGACTATGGAGGACACCTGGTGGGTGCAAAAGGCGCAAGAAATCCAGAACCTGGCAGACTGCAATAACACTCAAGGCTTTTACGATGCCATAAAAGCATTGTACGGCCCCAGGAAGCGGGCCATCGCCCCAGTCCGATAAGCTGACGGGTCCATGCTCTTCAAGGCCCGCCACGAGATTTTGAGAGTCTCTTCAACCACACCAACCCTGTCGACCCACATATTCTGGATAATCTCCCAGACCTGCCACTAATCACACACTTGGACACCCCACCACTTTACTCAGAACTCCGGCAAGCTATTGAAGAACAACAATAGCGCTGGACCCGATGGAATCCCTGCAGAGGTTTTCAAACATGGAGGATGCACCCTCACACGTCGCCTGCACCTCCTGATCCAAAACATCTGGGAACATGGGACCCTCCCACAGGACTGGAAGGATGCAAACATCATGGTCATTTACAAACAGAAAGGAGACAGAGCAGTCTGCAGCAACAGATAGGAGAGATATCCCGCGGCAACCGCGGGATATCTCTCCTCTCCGTCGCAGGGAAAGTCCTGGCCAAGATCATGCTCAGCAGACTGGTTGAGCACATCTCGGAAGCTGTGCTTCTGGAAACACAGTGTGGCTTCCCGAAGACCAGATCCACGACAGACATGATTTTTGTCTTGAGGCAGCTGCAGGAGAAGAGCCGAGAACATCACAAAGACCTCTACATAGCCTTCATCGACCTCAGCAAAGCTTTTGACACCATCAACCGTGAACTGCTCTGGAAACATCTCTCCAAACTTGGGGTACCACCTAAGTTTCTCCGCATCTTACAGCAGTTGCATGACGGGATGCAAGCCAGAGTGCTCACGGGAGAATTCCAGTCAGAGTTTTTTGAAGTAAACGTTGGGGTGAAGCAAGGCTGTGTCTTGGCTCTGGTGCTCTTTAACATCCTCCTCTCTGCCATCACCTGCCTCTTCCACTGTGTCATGGGACATGAAGACGGCGTCCACGTGGAATACCGACTTGACGGAAGTCTTTTCAACATCCGTCGGCTCCAGGCCCACACAAAGACCCGCCAAATCTGTGAGCTTCAGTATGCTGATGACTGTGCCGTCTTAGCTCACAGCCCAGTCTCTATGCAGCACGCCCATAACACAATATCCAGTCTGTACCAATCCTTTGGCCTACAGGTCAACATTCAAAAAACCGAGGTCATGTCCCATCTCACTATCCTCACTCCCGCACCGCCCAGTTTTCACATAAATGGTGTTCCACTTAAAACAGTGGACCACTTCACTTACCTCGGCTCCACTTTGTCCTCGTGCTGCTCCCTTGACACAGAAATACACACCCGGATAAATAAAGCCTCATCATCTTTCGGTCGCCTACGCAGCATTGTTTTTGAAAACCGTAACCTGAAGATAAGCACCAAGGTGGCTGTTTACAACGCGGTATGTCTCTCCACTCTGCTTTATGGGGCAGAGTCTTGGACTCCATACCGCCAGCACATCACCAACCTTGAGGCCTTCCATATACGCTGCCTACAGAAGATCTTCAGCTTGTCCTGGGAAGATCGAATCCCCCATACAGACATCCTCAGCAATACTGACTCAATCTGTATGGAAGCAGCGGTGGCCAAAAAACATCTGCACTGCATAGGGCACACCATACGCATGCCTGAACACCGCCTCCCCCGTCAAGTCCTCTACAGTCAACTAATGGGCGCTAAACTCTCCGCTGGAGGGCAAAAGCGGTGCTTTAAGGACTACACCAGGGACCTCCTAAAGCGAGCGAACATCCCTCTCACGCAGCTTGAATCTCTGGCACTCGATAGATCAGCCTGGCAGGTCACCTGTGCTACTGTAGTCTCTCAAATACACCAAATCAGCCATGATCGACGATCCGAGAGGCGCATCAAGAGACACCAGCGGGCGGCTGGTACCCCCCTGGTATCTGGTTTCCCCTGCTCCATCTGCGGACGAGTGTGCGGCTCAAGGATCGGACTCTACGCCCACGAGAAGTGGCACCAGCGGCAATGTCGCTGAACCCACCCCACCACCCCTGGAGCAAGCGTCATCATCTAACACGATGGACAGCTAAGAGTGTGAGAGAGAATGAGGTGGCACTGGTCTGAAAAAGTGCACACAAACTACACACCTGCCCACAGCAGGTTAGAGGTGAGGGATCAAAGAAGAGCTGCAAGGAGAGAAATGAAGGGAGAGAGAGAGAGAGAGAGAGAGAGAGAGAGAGAGAGAGAGAGAGAGAGAGACAGAGAGAGACAGAGAGAGGGATGAGAATGGTGATGGAGGCAGATGGATGGACAGATTGAGGGAGTGTATATAGCTTCAGCATGATTAACTGCCATGCCACACTAACAGCTCTCTCCCCCTCTCTCTTTCTTCTTCTTCCGCATCCATTTCTCAGGGGGAGGTCACGCAACTGGCCTGGTCTCTGAAGAAAAAAAAGCTATATCTATATTTGTAAACTTTGGCTGGCAAGGTAACATAGGATGTTATAAACTTAACTGCAAAGTGCTAAGTATATATTTAGATTGAGTCTGTGCTGTAACTCACACTTAGGCCTAGTCCACACGTTCACAGGTATTTTTGTAAATGGGGTTTTTCCCTCCTTTGTTCTCCATCCAAATTAAAACGCAAAAATACAGTTGAAGCGCTGTTGACGGCATGCCAAACCAACATGCGGCAGTATAACCCTAAAGCCATGTTGGCCAACCAGAAGCCTTATAAAGGGCCACCTGGCTGCAATGACGCATCAATCACGCCCTAATGCATTCTCACACCTCTGTTCCTATAGTGGAAGAGTAACTGTACATTTATGTGTAAGCAAGTAAAAAAGTCCTTTTAGAAAGGTGAGAACCAGCACTATTTTGGCCACTTCTGCCATTGCATGTCACCTTATTTGTGGTGCCTCACAAAGGAGATAACAGCCCTCATAACTGCATAATTGTAGCATCTTACTAATTGTTAAACTAAAATACACAAAATGTCACAAAAATGGTTAAACTAAAATACATACTTGTGACAGGGTAAATATGGTGTCATTCTCTTTGGATTTCTTCCCACTGCCAATGTTCAGACAGCGCCCCACCTTGGCCTTTCTAACACTGTTACAATGATTACCTTTCAAATGCAATGACATCACACCTGACTGATCTCTCAGCAACTGATAATGTCAGTTTTTTTGTCTTGTTTTTTTGTCTTTTTGGTTTATTTTCAGTGCAGTGGTGCTAAAGCTACAGTACAATAAGCAACGTTTTACCTTGAGACAGTTGGTCAAAGAAATTGTTACTCATGTCGAAAAGCTGTATATACAGGACCTACCTGAGGTAACTGAAATCCAAAAGTAAACAGCAAGTCAACTGTCATTCTGTAATGCAAAGCTGATCATCTTATAACTAATGTGTGTTTAGCTTTGTTGTTATTTAAATCAAAAAGCCTGACCAAGAGCATATTTTATACCTCTGTGTGGAAAGAAAGGATTTGTAAAAGGATTTGGATTCAATTTTGTGTTCAGATTCTGGTGTTGAGGTTTCCACCCAACAAACCCAACAAATTTTCCAATTAAATAGACCAAATTGTGGATTACAACTGCAAGATATTATATAGTATTTGTGGATTTTGGTGATTTGTATCTTGTATTTGTGCAATTATTTTGCATCCATGTACTAGTAAGATTATGTTGTGTCTAATGCACACTAGTCACACATGCATGGTTTACAAATTAAATTCCCCATTATAAAATAAGTGGGATTCTGTGTTGTATCAGCTGTAATTGTAGTGGAGCATATGCTCTTTTCCAGAATCTAGTGTATATTGTTTACTGGGGATATACCCAGTTCATAATGTCGTTGTTTGGGTTGTAGATTTAACTTTTATGACATTCTTAAACTGCATAATACCTACCTGTTGCTAACCAATCAGTCATAGCCATGAGCTGCGTGATTAATCTTCTCCATTGTGCAGAGTCCTAAAGAGGTAGTGTTTGTCAGGATATCAAGGTCAGATCAATGAAAATCTGATCACTTGATTAGGCATTAATCTTCGGGAGAGAACATGCAAATGAGCTGTTAAATAGTTAATACAATAATTACAAAAGAACACATATCTGTATTGCATCATCACACATATTGTGGTTCCCATTTTGTAATTCAGGAATTCATTGTTTGTCACTTATCCACAGTTTGAATGGTTGACTTGAATTAGTTGAAGGTAAAGGCAAACCACACTTCTGGCTCCATTCCCACATCCAAATGCAAACGGTGTTCTCACCACAGGTTCATTTAAAAGGCAGCATTGATTTGTTAGTCTTTCAAAAAAAAAAAAAAAAAAATTTTTTTAAAAAAAAAAAAATTTTTTAAAGCATATAAAAAAAAAATCAAAACATTTAAAAAAAAAATTTTAAAAAAAAATAAATTTCTAAATAATGACAAATACAAATGACAAATTCACACTACCCAGCTCTTGTGCCTTGCTAATATAATTTGCATAATTTTGACATCTTCACACAAGATTGGTGACATCTGGGATAAGGTGGCAAAGGGAAGAGAAGTAATTGGCGAAAACAACAATTTTACAACTGGAACGCAGCTCTGCCAGTTTTTCTTTCCTCACTGGGGAGAGAGATAGAGATGGTGAATGAGAAAAGAGCTTGAAAGAATGTGGGGGGAGAGAGAGGAACATCTGGGGTCTGCTGGAGACTGAGGAGGTTCCCAGCTGTCAGAGTTTCCCAGCTGCTCTGCCGACCTTCACTGTGCCAAAAAGAGAACCATGGGAATGACTTTGCTGCTCCCCAGGTCTGGATCTGGATCTACATGCCCTATAATGACTTTTTAGCCTCATATCGCATTAATGTCTCACTGTGTTTGAAGGGATGAGGTTGCAGAGTTCTCTATTCTGTCAGTGTTGGTGCCAATCACACTATTGATAATATTTATCAGGTCTATTATTTATGTCAGGTCATATCCCGTGGGATGTGAATCTTTTGACAAAACCAAGCATAATAAGTATTGATAGTACTAAGCAATAATAAGCATTGGAATACGTAAGGGTGACTGTCACTAAGCTCTTCCTCCCAACATTAAAAGTTCTAGCCTCTAGAAACGTGACATAAAGTACGGAAGAACGTGCTGGTGAAAAGAGCAGCTGAACTTTTTGACATTTCTCTGACACTAGTATTTATGCATTTTAAACTTTTTTCCTATTCATCCTATCATAAAGTAACATATCTTCTTTTTGACTCTATACTTAAAGGAGTGATAAGGTTTCCTAATAGGGTATGTAACATTGATTGGGCTGAAAATTGCCCGGTTGCTATTTTATGGGCCCTTATGCATTCTTATGTTTTGGCCCTATTTGGAATGAGAGCTTTTCTTCCAAATATGGTATGCTCATGAATATTTAGATGAGCTGCGCGCTGATTGGTTGAGGAACCACATACGCATACATTGGAGACGAGACAGCAGGTTTCATATTTCAGACACTGCAATGTTTTGTTACTAAATTCTCTTCTGAGACTATTTTATGCGAGAAATCAGCTATATAAAGCTCAAATATGGGCCGTTTTACGAAAATGTATGGCTACTTGCAAATTTGGTAAGACGTGTCGGACTTCAGTAGGTCCACACAGTCTGACGAGATAACGGCAGCCCCGCTGCGCTCCATACCCAGGAGAAAGTCACCGTTTCTGGCTTACTGGACAACCGGGGCTCGGGGCTCTGCGGAGCTGGCCGGCTGCCGGCATAACTATAGTATATTTACATTTTGAATTTCGTCACGCCACTTATATTACAGCTACACTAAGGTCTTACAAAGCTACAGCTTTCAATTTAATGCATTTTTGTGAATGTGGGGGGTTTCGTTAGCTGCTAGTGTCCCTTCAATCCTAGGGGTGGCTAAAGATCGCAGCTAGCAAGCTAGCTACACTTTCAGCATAACTATAATATATTTACAGTTTGAATTTCGTCACGCCACTTATATAACAGCTACCCTAAGGTCTTATAAAGCTAACGCTTGTGTCCAATTTCCATTTAAAGGTCCCATGGCATGAAAATTAGACTTTATGAGGTTGTTTAACATTAGTATGAGTTCCCCCAGCCTGCCTAAGGTCCCCCAGTGGCTAGAAATGGCGATAGATGTAAACCAAGCCCTGGGTATCCTGCTCTGCCTTTGAGAAATTGAAAGGTCAGATGGGCCGATCAAGGTTACCTCCCCTTTCTCTGCTTTGCCCGCCCCTGAAAATTTGGCCCAAACGAGCAAAGTGGCAGTTGGTCAAGGCCACGCCCCCACCCTCCACCTTGCACCCCCCTCTCTCCTCCTCAATAGCTACAGACACAGAAATGGGACATACTAATGAAAGCTCATTGTGGGACTGGCTCTAGTGGCTGTAATTCTGCACCAAGGCTGAATTTCGGGAAAGAGACAGTGTTAGGGGACCACTAAGGTCTATATAAAAGCATCCAAAGAGCACCATGTCATGGGACCTTTAATGCATTTGTGTGAATGTGAGGGGTTTCGTTAGCTGCTAGTGTCCATTCAATCCTATGGGTAGCTAAAGATCGCGGTTAGCTAGCTACACTTTTGGCATAACTATAATATATTTACAGTTTGAATTTCGTCACGCCACTTATATAACAGCTTCCCTAAGGTCTTACAAATCTAACGCTTGTGTCCGATTTCAATTTAATGCATTTTTGTGAATATGAGGGGTTTCGTTAGCTGCTAGTGTCCCTTCAATCCTATGGATAAAGATCGCGGCTAGCTGCAGGCCCTGGAGCTCCGTCAGGGCCTCGGCATTTGGTAGTCCAGTAACCCAGAAACGGTGACTTTGCGCGGGTATGGAACGCCGCGGACCTAGATTCAGAAGACTAAGCTGAACTCAGGTCAGTGGTATAGCCTATTTAAATGTTGGGCATGGCAAAGGTAGAGACTAGAGCCAAATAAGGAGGAGCCGTTGAGATTTGCCCGTTTTCAGAGGCAGTTTCATGAGATTTGCAGAGGAAAGAGATGTCAATGGCATTTTGAGGTTCTATGTATGTACTATTTACCCTCCAAACTGTCGTTTTTCAACTATGACAAGGTAAAATCGGTTTTGAATTCTATCACCCCTTTAACAGTGAGATTGTGCTGTATTTCTTAAATTGTATCAGTTTAATAATATTGTCAAGACTGCCAGTCTGTGCGTCTTTTCCACAGGCTGTTCTCTTCCAGTTGTCAGTCAGAGGTGGTGATGTACTGTTCAAAGCTATTTACTTTAAATGACATATTCAAAGGGTTAGGGTTAAGATCAACACTCTGCACAACAGTGTAGACCACTTAAATACAGTATGGACACAATCAACAAACATCCTTACTGTGTCATTTTGCTTAACGGGACCATGCAGAGAATACACCCACAAGCATAACATCTCAAAAGCAATGTAGATCTTTACTAAGGTCAACACAAAACAAGAAAACCTACTCCCAGAATGGGCACAGAAATCTAACTAAACTGACCAAAGATGTTAGACAACTGAACTATTTAGCAACTCTCAAAATTGACTGGAGCCAACGTAGTTTAGCAAGATTCAGTAACCAGGTTTCGCACCAACATTGTATGAACATGGTATACATTTTAGGATATCAGTCCCCACCTGCAGGATTCCAGGCCACTAGTTTCAATGTCAGGGAACACCCAGGACAGCTCCAGAATCAGCACCCTGGACAGCGGTCAGAATCTTTAACTCTTTAATGGCAGTACATTAATCATTTGCATTATAAGTAATTCAAAAGACAACTCGTTGCCTACTGACAGTTAGCAGAGGAGCGATTTTTTTGTCACCACCAGAACTGTATGCACCTTCGGCAAACATGGAGTTGCATGATATACTACACTTTGACACCTGAATACTCTTCATTTTTTGCTATTATTTTAAGTTATAATCTCCTTAATAATCCTTTTGATTTTGTTCATTAAGCGGCCATTGCCATAGTGCTGTCTTTCATGTTTCTCTGTCTCTGTTTGAGTCTGCATATCTTTACTCCCATCTCACTCATTTACATTTTGTACTTTTCTCTTTTACTTTGTCTCCTTTGCCTACCCACATACTTTCACCAGTCTGCAGTGTTTTAGTCAAGACCACCTAAACCAAGACCAATTCATACACCGCACCTATACACAGCTAGCTAATATGTATTGCTAATATTTGCTTAATCAATTTGGGTGAGGGGTGTAGAGATTTCTGAAGAGTTTTGGTACAGAGGCAGATTGATTACATTAGCTTCGCTTGCTGGCCTTTATGCTTCCTTAGTATGTGCCGATAAAAAATGTAGGTGGTCCCAGCTGTCTCAATCAGCATTACATTGCAGAATTTACACACTGCTGTTTGTTTACTTTTAGATGTTGTTTTGCAATTAAACTCTTTTAAAAAATAGAATAAATTAATACAATTTAATAAATAAAATGTTATTACCAACAGTTTGGCTGACATCTCCGAGACAGCCAGAGCTTCTTCTCCTGTCACCTACATTTACTTTGGGAGTGCGTGTTAAGCGGGTGGGGAACAGCGGTTAACAGTTACACATTTCAAACTAGAAATTAGAAGTTATTGGTTGCATTTAAAGCAGGAAGTTTTACATATAATCACAGTAATGAGAGTAACACATAAATCAGACGATACACAGGCAATTTAGTGATATCCCTGCAGTTGTGGTCTTGACCGGTCTTGAAATAAAATATCAAATCCTCTTTTTTCGAGACCGAGACAAGACCGAGTAAAAATGGTCGATTCTGAGATGAGGCCGAGACCTTCGAAAGGTCGTCTTGAGGCTGGTCTGGTTGACACCAAGACCAAGCTCGAGCACTATGACACTGCCAGTCAATTCTCTGTGAAATGGTATGTGTGCTTGACTGTGACTGAAACTATATAAAAAGAAATATTAAAGCAGTGCCTCAAATGTAAACATTTAAACAAGTGCATGCTGTTGGATGGAAAGAAGTTGTATTTGTATATGCAGTTTTTAGCTTACAGAAGACCATGGGAGCAAAAATTCAGATACAGAGGAGCATACAAATTTCAAATGGATCAGGTTAAATAAGAAAACCTGAGACTGTAATAATGTACAATCCTCTCTTTCTGTCTCTCTCTCCTGCGGCTGCCATTGAGGGGTGCCTCTTATGTAAGTCCGTGTTTAAACATGAACATCTGGCTCTATTGGCAAACACCAGGGTTTCAATTCTGTTGGAGATCACAAAAAATAAATAAACTGTATTGAGCTGCAAATTTAAAATGTGTTTTTATAAGCTTTTTTGTAGGTTATGGTTATAAAGTACCTGCATGAGAAACAGATTGGATGAAGTCATAATAAGATTGGAAAATACCAAATAACTCCCAAGGAGTCAGCACATTTATGCCAAATTTAATCAGAGACGTGACACAGTTGCCAAGTCTTACAGGCTGCATGTGTGTGTTGGCACTTGTCTAAGTTGTGCAGTGTGATTGTGTGTGCATGTTGTTTGTGTGCTTGAGTATCTCTGTGTGCCTACATATTGCAGACATGCACATTCACATACAAAGTTGGTATGTAATGTAATGCGAGGAGCGTATTTCTCTGTGAAAATGAGCCAATGAAGATTGATTGATTGATTGATTGATTGATTGATTAAGATTCCATGAGTCTAAATCGTAATTACAGTAATCATCATGGTAAATATCCAATGGTTTGACCATGTGGATCTGTTTGCAATGTCAAACTGTACATCAGCTTTACACTGTCTTGTATGTTATTTTTTTAAACCGTTTTTTTAAACCACTTTTGTCAAAACTTTGTCCATGAGATCCTAAAGGACCTGCCACATGTCATTAAAAATACAATTTAAACAATGATTATAACCAGATAGTCAGAAAAAACAACTTTATAACAACATTTAGCTCAGTTTTAGTAGATGCTTAACCTTTATTCCCAAATACCATGCTGAGCTGTGCTTCCCCAACTGTTAAAAACAAATTGTGAAAGGCTTTTGTGTGACTTAAATAGCACCTTTCATGCAAGCATGCATCCCAAAGTGCTTCACACAAACAACAAACAAAATTAAAACAGAATGAAAAAAGCCAATGTTATAACCAATGTCCGACTGGCATTGTGAAAGTGAAAAACACCCACAATACATTCCATGCTTTCAGTCAGTGAAACTGTGTTCATTGCAACCACAGTATATAAGTAAATACATCATATGGCACATCTATAGAATGTGTGTGTGTCTGTATGCATGTGCATCTGTTTTAGTGTTCCTAAGCACACCATCATGTGTTTCGGCAGTGTAACAGGATGTCAGGGGGAAAGCAGACACATAGTCTTCCAGCATTGATGTTGGGGGTGTGGTGGGGTTGGGGGGTCGGCTGGGTACAAGGCACCCAGTGGGAGAAGCTGGCGCAGATGTAGCGCCAAGCTCACTGAGCAGTACTCCATCGTCAGCTGCACTGCTCAAGAGAGCCCCTGGGATCCACGGGGCCTTTGGCAGACATGAGCACGTTCTGTTTTAGTTAGCAATTACGTTAATGAAGCAAACACAGCTATAAAACACAGCTATGGAAAGAAATGACATGGGGGGACGGCTTTTGGTCATTACTTAGGTTTTAGTCTAATTCAGGTTAAGCTGTTTACATGGACAGAAAGACAGGTTGGTACTTTTGGATCTCTAATGAGGTTTTGTTGCACCAGCATTTAGGTTGTGGCTGCTTGGCACAGACATGTTTGCGATAGGAATACTGCTAACATATTTATTTTTTTACATTAACAAAATTCATTCACTTTAAAACACTACCTTCAGTTGTTGTATTCATCAAAAATATAGTGTGGTGTCACAACTAGGTTTAACCATTGAAATATTTTCATACTTATGTTTGAATTTAGTCCTACCAATGTTTTTGTAAGAGACTATATATGATTTATTTTTTTTAAATTGAGAAAATATCCATTAATATAGCTCAGATTCCTACTGTGCCAGTTCCGCAATGCCACACAGATTCCCATTCTGGTGACATGGACTTCACTTTTGGTCTGTTTGTCCCTCTACTTGTCTATCTGTCTCTCTCTGTACATCTAGTGCAGCTCTATACCTCTTATCCTTCAGGGAACAGGATCGCTTGAATGGCCATGATGCAGCCGATTAGACCTCTTTCGCTTCCCTTCAATAGAGGAAGGCTACAGACAAGGTCCAAGAGTGTGTGTGAGAGCATGTGCGCCTGCATGTGCACGCAAAGGATGGTGGTACTTCTCACTGATATCTTCCACGCTACACAGAATGGGAATCAAGCCAAATATATCTATGGAGCACTTTAGAGCATTACCAAGAGCAAATATCCAAATAAATTACATAAAGATAAAAAGCAAGGGGAAAAAAAACAAGTATGTGTGTGGTCACATACTTGTTATATATACATATATTTCCTTTTTTCATTACAGTATATGTACTGTATAATATATGTAATGGATAGCAGAATTAGCAAAGGTTCTGTCAGGAATACTGTAGATATGTAATGCAGGACTCTGCATGGTCACAGTAGTAACAGTGGAGTAACAATGACTCCAGTGTAACCATCATTAAAATAGTGTAGTGGTAGGAAGCAGCTTCCATGTGCCAATGTAGCTCTAGAGTAGTATACTGTCAAATGGTGCATTGCCAAAATAACTGCATGGATGCCGCACCCTCCTATCATTTAAAACCTGCAACTTCAAAAGTGATGCAAACGTTCTATTTAACATTCTTAATTATCAATCCATGTCTGAATACTATTATTTGCCACAGCCTAATTCCATTTTTTTTTTTACCTGAGTAAGATTATTGCAAAAAAATACTCTAAATATGCAAATTTAATTATCATTAGTGTTTTGATTTTCATTAACCACATACACTTCCAGAGTATAATCAGACGTTGTATGCATATCAATCATGTGATGCACACAGGTATTTAAGTTTGGCCAAGATTTAAGAAAAACCTAACCACAAAATATTGGTAAATCTTAACCACTAAGAGCATTTCTGCTGCAGTCCTAGTTTGTCATCTTTGCCTTCAGCATCTGTGTCGCAACAAACATCACACAATTTCATTTCCGTTAATTGACTATTTTGAACTGGAGCTACGAGAGTTTTCCATCATCATATTGTCAGGAAGCAGCTGCCAGCTGCATAGCAAGCCCATAATGCAATCAGCTACTTTGTGGAGGCCTTCAGATTCTCATTGTGTTAGGCATTGCTTAGAATGCTAATATCCCTCGATTGGTCAAAACATGCATCATTTGTCTCAGATGGCATGATGCGTCTGCAATTCATCATGCCCTTAATCTATAGTTTCATTTCATTATTGCATTGTTTTTATGGGCCCTATGTAAATCTTTCTTGTGAAAGTGCATTTTCAGATGTTTGCCTTTGATGTTCACAAGGTAAAACACGGCACTCTGGCTTCCACGCCTACCAGATAAATCTGTGCCAACAAAGTGTGTGTTAATAACACTTTCTGAAAATCAGTACCAACCATGCAGATGTTTGGACTACAGCAAACAATAGGTGTTAGTTTGTGCAAATATTTTGTGTATATCAAAAAAATGAAATAAACATGACAAATTATCATCTTTATGCCAAAAATCCACAAAAATTTGAAGAGTAATTGGATGATGTGCTTTCCTGGTTATGTTAGTACCTCTACAACTCCCCATTACAATGTAAGCTAATGAAAATGTTTTATTTAGTTTACAGTTCCTGAAGGCATCAGAGGACAGGTTTTACTGCGATCTTAACAGAGTGCCACCCTTAAACTTATCTTCACGATGATAAGCAAAATTTTACCCTTTTATCCCCCACATGTTTTTAATAGTATAGCACACAGGCAAGTTGTGTAAAGAAAAGGACATTGCCAAAAGTGCCCATCAATGACATTCATCACATCTGTGTCACAAAGTCTGGCTTTGTGTCCAGATGCCCTTAGACTTTTTGTGAAGACTGGACTGAGTTCTGGGTTTGGGGTTTTCTGTTTGTTGTGTATTTCATCATGTGTTCCTTTGCAGCCTTTCCCATCTTTGACCATCAACACACCTGCTCTGATTCAGCCTCATTAGTCCTTCCCTCATCCCAGAGTTTTTCCCCTGCCAATCGGCTCCCTGCATGTTTTCCTGCCTAATCACCTCATTCCTTTTACCTGAGCTTCTCCGCCAAAATCTCCACCTGCACTGAATCCCCTTTTCACTACCCGATGTGAGTCAAGTGCAGATGTGAGTCGCGCATGCTCAGATTTAAACGGTTTACGGCATAACGTGTCATACCCAAGGGGGTAAGCTTCGCTTCAGAACTCAAACCTCCTATGGCGCCATTTTGATGCTACAAAGCGATCACCTCCCGTTAGCATTCCACTGACTGCCATTCATTTTGACGTCACTTGACAGCGAATAACTTCACATCTGAAGCATTTAAAGACTCTATTTGTCCATTGTTTTTTTTCTAAAGAAACACGATAATGTATAAAAGGCTCAGTTACCTTGTACCTCACGTTATGGCTCCGTAGCAGACGTTTTTGTAAAAATAGGCTAACGATTGTGTCACATAGTAGAGGAATTACCGTATAGTACAGGAGAAGCTTGCAGGCAGTTTCGACTTACATGAGCTGTTTAGGTTTAATTACTAACGTTAACTAGCATTTTAGTTAGCAACAATTAGCCTGTGCCCTTGTTATCTCCTTACATATACCTACGCTCTCCATCTCTGCAAGATTGGGAATGATTGAGATTTCTCTTGGCACAGCTACCAGAAGACTTACAACTTTCAGACAGGTTGCTCACATCACATTTACGTTGTCTCTCTCAGCAGTGTTGCCAAGTCTGCTTATTATAAGCGACTTTGGGCTTGTTTTTCTGTGAAGTCGCTTACAAATATTGGTAGTCGCGTTTTTTTGGGGCTTGTTTCCAGCTGCATAATAAGTTGTCAAGCAGTCTTGCCTGTTCCCTCTGCCCCTCCCCTTTTCCCATACACACAGGAGACAGCAGAGTTTTTTCCCACCCACATCCTGCTTCTAATTGGCTCTGACCCAGATTGCAACGAGTACTAGCCAATCAGAGGCAGAGCAGGGCAATCTGTTTTTTCTGTTTAGGAAAACGTCAGTGAGTGACGTTTTAAATGAAAATACGCGCAGGTCGCGACTGATGATGACTGGACTGTAGGAGAGTTTTTGGAGGAACAAATGCCCGGGGCAAAGTGGGCGAAATAAGGGAAGAAATATAACAAAGACTGGGAGAAAGAGAAAGGAGTAAAAGAATGTTGGGCCTATTGGGTTCCTTTGGGTTATAGTTATTTAAAAATGGGATCTTCTGCAGTCCCTGCAATAATAAAGAATTTGTGAATTCAGGATGATATTCATTTGTGTGTACAAATTTTAATTATCAGAGGTTTACTGTGTATATAATGTACTTGGTACATCAGTCTATATTTGATTTCCCATCAGTTTTCTAATGTTAAATAATGTTAAAAGGTGGTTTAACTCCCTATTGTAGTCATTGTCCTGAAGCTCATGGGGGAGAAAAATAAATAAACTGCGCACAGTTTACCAATCTGTCCACATGGATGTAAATTGACAATCTGTACCCACAGTTTAAAATCCGTCCCCACGGATTGTAAAACCATGCACACAGTTTATTTATTTTTCTCTTCCCGGAACCTAGGGGGGCTCTGTAGAAAAAGTCGCTTATTTTGGGCTTGTTTTCCCAGGCCTGGTTGCTTATTTGTCTCGCGAGATCTGGCAACACTGTCTCTCAGTTGGAGGCTGCGCAGTAACGCTAGCACTCACCGGAAAAGTGCTTCTAATAGCCTTCACTGGTCTCTGTTAAGAATCTCTAAAAGACGTGTTCGTTTGATTTCTGAGGAGGAAGGAGAGGCTGGGGTCGAATTGAAAGTTAAGCAAAAGGTTTAATGAACAACACGATGAAAACGACATGACAAAAACAAATGATACACTGCAGCTGACAGCGGACTGAAATGACATGCCTCCTCTTCAGGAATTACATCAATCAGTCCTGAGACATGACAAAACAAATACACTGTAAAACAGCGGTCTGAATCCATGCTTCTCCTTATGGAGTCACATAAAAACAGCCATGTTACATGACAAACAATTACACTGTAAAACAGCGGTCTGCGAACATGCTTCCCCTTGCGGGGTCACAGTTGCAGCCCTGAGACATTCTCAGGGTCACACATATATTCCCTACACCTGGGTGGTTCCTCAAATGAAATCTTCCCCTATTGGTCAGATGTCTCTCAAAAGAAAAGGTGTACGTTCCCAATCAATCCAAACTATAGGAATACACATTCTTTGTTCTAATCACGTCTGGCCTAGCAGGGAGTGGCTCCCCAAAAGCAGAAACAATAGATCTCCATGTGTGGAGACAAGGAGCTTTCTCCTGTATGCTAAATGACTGATATGACCTGATGATTCTTTAGAAGTTTGAGTAGGTGTGAGCCAGACCAATGCTGATTAGGTGTGGTTATTTGATTAGATTTAGCTGCAGGCTAAATAAGACCAAAAGTACATTATTTTCAAAACATAAGCATGGTTTTAACTTTTTACAACCTAACAATCCACCCTTTCACACCTTAAAAAGGTGTGAATATCACTATAAAAGTTAATGAGTGAATGAGTGAGAGAGTGATTAAGTGAAGACTGAGTGAAAGGCATCTATATAGGCTATGCTTACGAGCCATAATGGTCTTGGTTGCCATCTCACTGAATTTGTTTTTATTGTTAGGGTAACTAACAAAAGACTGGTTAGCCTAGTGGGTAGCGCTAACAAACGATTTTGCAGCTAACACACAATGGACACGATATTCAGTAGCTAATTTTGGTGAATAATAAGCAAAGATCACCGATTCAGCCTTAAAGCCTATGTTCACATTAGTTGTGAATGTTTAAAAGAACCTATAGCCTAGCTATAGGTCTACTAGCCTACCCAGCTTGTCTGACACGTCTCAGGTTGTCAGAATGTCAGTGTAAACTAAATTTGTAAACTTTTATGTTTAGCCTATACATATTTAACAGATTAACATGACATCAACAGCAGTTTACTTTTACATTTTTTACAATTTTACTTGTATAATGCACTTACCAATAATCACAAAGAGTCTTCCTCTCTGCATTTCAAATAGAGTTGCGGGTTTATGCAGGAAAAAAGCGTTCTGTTAGTTGTGGTGCGTCTGGTCTGCGCAGCTCCTGCGGATCTGGCCCACACCCGCCGGGCGGACTCAATTCAGTTGTGGCGCGTCCGGTCCGCGCAACTCCCGTGGATCCGGCCCACACCATGATGTATTAGAACGGGCCCACACCTGCCGAGTGGACTCAGTTCAGTTGTGGTGTGTTGGGCCGGCCCACACCCGCTGGGCGGACTCAATTCAGTTGTGGCGCGTCCGGTCTGCGCAACTCCCGTGGATCCGGCCCACATCATGATGTATTAGAACGGACCCACACCCGCCGAGCGGACTCAATTCAGTTGCAGCGTGTCCGGTCTGGCCCACACCCGCTGGGCGGACTCATTTCAGTTGTGGCACGTCCGGTCTGCGCAGCTCCCGTGGATCCGACCCACACTCGCTGGGCGGACTTGTGGCACGTCTGGTCTGCGCAGCTGCCCCGGATCTGAGTCGCACCCGCCAGACGGACTGTCATACTCAGAAGCTACAGACAAGTCTGGCGCAAAGTTGGTGCAGATCTGCATACTGAATGTGACTGCTGCGCGAATCTGCTGATTCGAAAACGGATCTGGCACAGATGTAAATGCTGTCTGGGTTCCCTACCACCTAGGTGGTTCCTCAAATGAAATCTTCCCCTATTGGTCAGATGTCTCTCAAAAGAAAAGTTTCCAGTTAATCCAAACTATAGAAATACACATTCTTTGTTCTAATCACGTCTGGCCTAGCAGGGAGTGGCTCCCCAAAAGCAGAAACAATACCTCTCCATCTGTGGAGACAAGGAGCTTTCTCCTGTAGCCTATGCTATATGACCTGATGATTCTTTAGAAGTTTGAGTAGGTGTGAGCCAGACCGATGCTGATTAGGTGTGGCTATTTGATTAGATTTAGCTGCAGGCTAAATAAGACCAAAAGTACATTATTTTCAAAACATAAGCATGGTTTTAACTTTTTACAACCTAACATCTCCGTCCAGAGCAACGGGATCTGTTGGTCCATTCTTATACTGTCTATGGTCATACCCGATGTTAGTCGAGTCAGTCCAGCTCTGGTCGAGTGCAGATGTGAGTTGCGCATGCTCACATTGAAACGGTTTACAGCATGTGTCATACTGAAATTTGTGAAATCCATAAAATAATAAACTTTTATCTTTACATACAATAACAGAAGATGGAAATCATTTCAAAAACGTTTTAGCTATCTATGATTGCTTGATTGCTAACATTAGCTCAAAACGCCATTCAAGTGACAGCCTATGTTGTGTTTGATTGCTAACTTGTAGCTAGCAGTCATTTCAAAAACGTTATAGCTATTTATGATTGCTGGATTGCTAACATTAGCTCAAAATGCCTTTCGAGTGACAGCCTTTGTTGTGTTTGATTGCTAGCTTGTATGCTAACATTAGCTCAAAACGGCGTTAGCATCTTGTAGGCTACTTGTCACAAAGTGACGCATGTGCAACTCACACCTGCACTTGTTGCAAAGTGACGCATGCGCAACTCACATCTGCACTCGACTCACATCGGGTAGTGACACCCCTCGTCAAATTAGTTTGTAATTAATGCTGCATTCACGTGGTCTCGGAATAATCCGAAAAAATAGTTTCCCTACTGGGAAAATTCCAACAAGCCCTTCAAAACATACGACAATGTAGGTTGTTTATTCCTACCCTCTCATACGACCCACAGGAGCGTTTCATAGATTAGCGCTCCTAGTGGTGGTCCTCAAATCTAAACCAGTTTTTAAACACGTTGTTAACGTTGTGAACGGTCACAGTTTGGTTAGCTTTAAGCACTAAAACTACTTACTTAAGTTGAAAAGATTCTTGTTTGGGTTAAAATCTGTACATTTGTTACAATACTTCACTTCTGGTTATGCACATGACACGGAATGTGACGTTGTTCCATTTGTTCTGTCCAAGTTTTAAAACAAAACTCGCAATTTACTTTTATTTTCTGGACACAAACCCCAGTTCTGTGTTAGTTTGACCTAGATTAGTTAGAAAAGTTATTTATTAGCATTAACCCTGATAACAAGTCAGGTTAAGCAATATGAATGTAACAAAACCAATGTTGGAAGAATGACTTCCCAAACGCAGAAAATGGGACCATCTGATGAGCACATGAATGCAGCATTAGTCCTGGTTTTCAGTTCTTTGTTGGATCCTTGTTTTTGTTATGACTTTACCTTGAATAAAGAGTTATTTCATTAAAGGGGTGATAGAATGATTATATAGGGTATTTCACACTGTTCCTTATGGTCTCCTAATGGGGTATGTAACATTGGTTGGGCTGAAAATGGCCTGGTTGATATTTTATTGGCCCTTATGCATCCCTGTGTTTTGGCCCTATTTGTAACAAGAGCGTTTCTTCCAAATATGGTATGGTCATGAATATTTAGATGAGCTGGCGGCGCTATTGGTTGAGCGACTTGCCATACGCACATATTAGAGACGCGCGCTGATTGGTTGAGCGAATCCCCAATACACATACATTAGAGAAGCGACAGAATCTCATATTCCAGACACTGCAATGTTTCATTACCAAATTCACTTCTGAGACTTTTTAAGCAAGAAATCAACTATATAAAGCTGAAATATGGGCCGTTTTACAAAATTTGATGGCTAATTGCAAATTTGGTAAGACGTGTCGGACTTTAGGAGCTCCACATAGTCTGACGAGAAAGCGGCAGCCTGCTGGGCTCCATACCCAGGGCAAAGTCACCCTTTGTGGATATTGCACTACGGGGCTCCGCGGCCAGCTGCCGGCATAACTATAATATATTTACGGTTTGAATTTCGTCACGCCACTTTGATTTTAAGGCATTTTTATGAACGCGGTATGCTCTTTGAGGACCAGCAGCTGCTTGCTATATGTCCCATTCATTACAATGGGGAAATACCGCAGCTAGCTAGCTACACTGTCGCCATAACTAAATTATATTTACAGTTTGAATTTCGTCACGCCACTTATATAACATCATTCCCCAATGTCTTATAAAGCTAACCGTTGTGTCCGATTTGATTTTAAGGCATTTTTATGAATGTGAGACGTCTTTGTAGGACCAGCAGCTGCTTGCAATATGTCCCATTCATTACGATGGGGAAATACCGCAGCTAGCTAGCTACACTGTCGCCATAACTAAATTATATTTACAGTTTGAATTTCGTCACGCCACTTATATTACATCATTCCCCAATGTCTTATAAAGCTAACCGTTGTGTCCGATTTGATTTTAAGGCATTTTTATGAACGCAAGGCGTCTTTGTAGGATGAGCAGCTGCTTGCTATATGTCCCATTCATTACAATGGGGAAATATCGCAGCTTGCTCACTTTCGCATAACTAAAGTATATTTACAGTTTGAATTTCGTCACGGCATGAATATAACAGGTTCCTCAAGGTCTTACAAAGCTTAGCTAACATTTGTCCGATTTTGGATATCAATTGAATGTATTTTTGTGAATGTCAGAGTTAGGAGGAGGCTAGCTAGCTCTCATTGATGGACTCCATCTCACCGCGGCTCTATCAATGAGCCTCGCGGACAAGAGGCATTTATTTCCCCGATTGTTTGTTTAAATAACTCAACACACATACCCATTATAAGATTTACTGGGACTGGGCGGCTCGGGTAAAAGATTGCGGGCGTAACAAGCTCGCTGACACTGCGGTCAGGGTGGCGATGTAGCAACCCAGGCAGCACCAACACCGGCACTAAACTCCGACACACAGTCGGAGAAAATTTGCAATTAGCCATCCTTTTTCGTAAAGCGGCCCATATTTGAGCTTTATATGGTTGATTTCTCGCATAAAAAAGTTTCAGAAGTGAATTTTGTAATGGAATAGCAGAGATCTAGATTCAGAAGACTACCTGATCTCAGGTCAGTTGTGTAGCCTATGTAAATATTGGGGCGTGACTGTTCTCTTAAGGTTCCGGATTTTGAGATGCTTGCGTAAGCAACTCAGCTTTGTTGGGATTCGCCCGTTTTCAGCGGCAGTTTCAAAATATGAGATTTTCATAGTAAAGGGGTGTCAGTGGGACTTTGAGCTTCTATGTATGTCCTATTTACCCACCGAACTGTCGTTATTCAACTATGACAGGGTAAAATCGGTTTTGCATTCTATCACCCCTTTAAGTTCCTGTTATTCTGCAGCATTTTAATGGTCAACAATTAAAACTGCCTTGACAAAATCTTTCCATTCTTGGCCTCCATGTATTTGTTTATTTGTGCAATCTCTCTTTATTTTAATAAGTTATATCATGAAAGGCATTATGGCTAGCCACAACAGTTTATTCTTCAGCAAGAGATAATTACCACTCTTAAGATTGTCATGGTTTGATGGTTTGTCTGAGAGGACCCTAATTGTTTTTTTTTTTTACTTTTTTATTTTTAAATTGCAGCACATTAACACATCTTTAGTTGTCACACTAAGAGTAGCTCGCTCAAAATGAAGCAGGAGGCAGATTGCAGATGACTTGTACTGTAGGAGGAAATATGGATAATTAGGGGAGTAATGCAAGAATTAATGGCAGCTGGAACATACTGCTGTGATGGCAACATGGACTCACAAAGTGAGTTTATGTGGATGTTAGTTAATATAGTTGCTATCATTTTTTACGTTGGCAATACAGTACACAGTAAAACTACTACACAGTGGATGCTAGAGAACTTTGCATAGCATTACAGTAAAAACCTGATTATTAAGGTCACATTTTTGCAACAACTGATGGTGTGTCAACTCAAACCCAGTGATGCTACATTAACTTTAAGACATGAGGGTGAGATGGTTTACATTTATGTGATGCTTTACATTTGACCTTTAAGTAGTTTTGATACAGTCAGCCATCTGTCACTACAAATAGTAAAAAAAAAGTAATCCTACTATGCCACCACACACACTCCAACTTTGTATAGATCTAGCACATAAAACACAGGCACACATTCTTTTAAAGCTACGATCCACTCATCAGGAAAAACTAAGCAGATCACTTAAAATGAATGCCAGGAGTGACTAAGAGAGCAGTGCATGATGACCAATGAATTATTTTTGTGTCTTTTGGTGTTTAAGTTTGGCTATGGTTACTACATATGAACGTAATACTGTATGTCATTTTCAGTGTGCTGCTGGATAATGGCGTTGCGTAAAACTTAGGAAACAGAAGGAAAAAAACGCTGGGTTAACACATCCTTAACACACATCCTTATTGACTGGCTTTTAGCTTCAGCAGGTCCATCCATCCATCTTCTTCCGCTTATCCGGTGTCGGGTCGCTTCAGCAGGTGTTCGGCTAAATCCTAAATCTTCTCATTGGTTTTCATTAGTACCAAAGTTCGATAGCTGTGCTGTATTGCTGTGACCAACAAGCTGGATTGTGACTATCAAGAGTAGTAAGGTTGAAGCAGTCACTGTAACCACTGGCAGTGATGCTTGACGTGCAGCAGACAAAACCTGTTCAAAACATCAGTTGCTTTCTGTTTTACAAATTGGCTGCAATCCCCATCTGCTTCTTCTGCACCAATGGAGGTGGAGGATGGCAGTTAACCTTAGCTTCATAGATGACAGCTCACCAAGAACAATGACAGGTGTTACGGTGGAAAATTCACAAACTAAGGACAAGAAGCAAGAACCCAATAATATACTTACTGCCATAAGATGAACAGATTCATATTGTACCTTCAGACAAAGTTATTGGAATTCTGACCCTTAAACCAACTTGAGGTCCTGGAAGTAATCTTTTAGTCCTAACCGCTCTCAGACCAGACTGTCTAGTTTTTATTTTAATCCAAATTCCCCTATGTTTCACATTTTCATCCCATATACTGCCCTTATTTACCAGACTCTTTTCATCTTCTACTGCACATTTTTTTCCTGTATCTCTCCTCCTCTCATATCACCATTAACCCTTTCATCTGTATTTCAGGCACATATTGCCCTCATCTCTGCAAGTCTTGGAACAGCGGGTCTTTTCCTTGGCTGCAGGGTGGACAAGTAGTTAGATAAATTTTGTATTGACAAAAAGGTTCAAAAGGCTCATTTTCTGCAACCAGCAACAGCTACTGACTGTGTCCTGTTGAGGTGTGCTTGATCAAGAGAGTGAACCTATAATTGTGAAGTAAGTGAGAATGCTGCAAAATCCATCATGCAACTCCACCAAATGCACTTGGCTATCTTACCTTCACCCTCATGAAGGATATAGGCAAGATAGCTGAGGATGCTTGGTGAGAAAGGAATGGTAAACAAGAGAGAAGTTGACTGAGAGTGCCTGCTAATCACCATGGAACACACCTCCACCATTTGTCCTTCACACTGATTCATAACTTCTGTTTGCCAATCATGTATATGAATAATAGATTATATATTAAAAACATGTCAAACAAGGTTAAATTTCTTTCAAATGGAATGAGGCCTTTTGTTGGGGGAAAACACTACTGTATACATGGTCAAATGGTGTTTTGTACATAAATGTCTTGTAAAGAAAGGTCAATCAAGTGCAGGTTTGTTTTTGCCCAGTTGTTCTGACCATGAAATATTAAAAAGATCTTAATCATAATAAATCATCATTAATACTTTTTTTGTGGAAATATGTCCTGAGGAATTTATGATGAATGGTGATGTGTACACGTCGGCCTAGTGCTTGTATCATTCCATGTGATGCAGAGTTAACTAGGGAGGATCAGAAGTGGTTTGAGCACCTGCTCCCCAAAGGCTTCATGTTACATACACTAAGATGTTTCAAAGGGAAATGAACACATGATGTGAGGCAATGTCTTTTGAGCAGTGCTTGACTACTAATTATCCATTACATAAGCAGTATTCATTCTCAGCAGGGAAATTGATCAAATCAATCAAAAGCTGGTAAACATTATTTAGAGGTAATTAGGAAATTTCCAGCTTGTGTGTGATAGTCTGCAGACAGAATGATGAATAACATACATGACATACCTTTAAATGGTGTTTACTCGACAAGGCTACAGTAAACACAATTTACACCCTTTTTTCTAAGCAAGCAGGATTTGCTGGGGTAGTTTATAATTGAGTCTAGCGGTGCATGAACTTTCTACAGCTGCAATCTGTCTAAGCACAGCTATTTCGCCCTCTGCAGGCCCCATCTTTCTTTTGTCAACTCTGCCTCACATCTCAACAGTCCCCAAATGTGAGAGATCTTGATGAAAGCAGAATCTAATTATTACTGTGGTAGTTCTAGGATGGTGGCAGGATCTTTACATGGTTCAACGAACAACACGCTCCCTGTTCAAATAAAGAACATTCGCCTCCTTTCAAGGGCAATTATTTCAACCCTCAGTCAACCCCCCTCCTCCCCTGAATGTCAATGGAATGGAATTGGACCGATGTAAAAGTTATCCAACAATCTCCTAATATATTGGAAGCTATTATAGCTTTCCCCTACCCTGCATCAATATTGCATTACTGAATAATGTTCGTCATATAGAGCACAATAGCTGTATAGGACATTTGTTACATGTCATCCCTCTTCTCAATGTTTCTCACCTCTTTTATGTGTCTGCAAAACTGTCAGGAAAAAAGTTCAAAGAATTATCTTCAGGGAGTGGAGCAACAAACCAGCATTACTGCAAGAAACATAAAGTACATCAGATTTTCTCTGGTTGTGCTTAGCTCTACAAAGCCTCCTAATCCCTCTTCAGCATTGGATCAAGGGTAAATGGCACTTTTTCAACCCACCATCCTCCCACCATCACCACTTGGCTGCATACTGGATGATGCGATCCATAATGCGCAGAAGCATAGGCAGTGGTAGTATGGCTTGAATGTCAGGAGGTGACAGGACACATGGCAACTGGAGACTGAAAATGGGTGACTGGCAGCCAACAGCTAGATGGAGAGAAGAGGCCCTTCTTTAATCCGCAGAGCAAAAGAAGGTAGGTGGACTTGGGGAGCTGGGTAGAGAATCAATAGGGAATTAGAATTTCAGTGACAAGTGTCCAGCTTTTTTCCCTTTGTTGGATGGAGTTGTTGCAATGATATGCTGACAAAGTATACCTTTCTCCAGCTAACAGGATTTTTATCAATCCTCTAAGAATGTGGTGGATAATGACAGACACATGTAAGCACAAACTATGACAGTGGCATCAAAGAAGGAAATTCTTTATGATTAGCTGCAACGTCTGCATGAGTTCAGTTGAGCAGCTTTCCTGCTTTACATGTATGCTTTCCTGTAGTTCAGATGCTTTACTGTTTCCTCTCTGCTTTGTATTGTTTTTGCTGATATCATCATGTTTTTCTTCCTACTTATTGAGAGCAGTTCTTGGATACTTTTGAATTATTCAGACTTGTCATCATTTTATCTTCAGTACAACCATATCCTACTAGTAGCACAAGCTTTTAGCAGTGTTATTAATACCTAAAGCTAACTAGCAACAAGATACCCCCTACTCGGCAGACAACTTTCACACACATCTAAAGAGGATTGTAATACTAAACCTAAATTGATCCACCAGCTAAAAGTCAGTGTGTAAGTAATAATTTAGAAAATAATTCATGGGTGCTGGAAACCATGATGAACAAGAAAATGCCCCCCAACCCCAAAACTAGTTTGCTATGACACAGGAGAGATGAGAGACAGCAAAAAGGCAGCCGTGATAATTCCTTCTATGCACTACTATCCAGACTGACTGCATAATCAACCTCTGTACTCAGCAGGACACAGTCACATTCACTTGGAAAGGGAACATATTCTAAAACCCTTTGGAAAAAAATAAAGCCTAAAACTTGAACAGTTTTCTACCACCACTTTTACGACCCACATCTCTGTTTGATGACCCAACTGTAACCTGGTCAATTCTTTAGAATCTATTATTTAATAATAAAATAAGACTTACGATTGCTGCAATTCCCAGACTAGGCTAGACTGAGATATTTTGCAACAAGGATGTTGGTTTCAGCAGTCATATTGATGTAATAACTAAAATGTCTTCTTTTTAAAAAAAGATCTGAAACCAACAGCAAGAATCAAATGATTTGTGTCCACACAAGATTTTGAGAAACTTGCTAATGATTTAATTATTCAGCAGGAATAACAATTGCAATGATCTCTTGTCTTCTCAAAAATACCACATGACAATGTTCATGGTCAACTCTGGAAAACTTTGAATCTTGAAAATGTGTATAAATAAATGTGGAAGGGCAGGGTACAGATAAAATGCATGCTTAACAAATCCTTCCTAGCTTTGCACTTAGTGCATACTTTACACAATAAATGACCCATGCTCTGCTAATCCATGTCTGGTCTACTACCTGGTGTGAGGTGAGATCCAACAATGCTAAAATGTCTTGAGCAAATGGGCTATTCCTGTCCTTGGCTTAACTGGAAGCCTTTCTTTGATTTAGTGGGGATAGCAGCTAGATTAAAGATGAGCTTAGCAAGAATAACTGAATAAAGACTTATCAACTGTCCCGATTGTTCTTGACGACTCTTTCCTTCTTCAGAAGGTTACACCAGGATTGCCATGATAGTGAATTACAGAGGAACAGTTTGAGCCAAGTCAAAGACAAGTTGGTGCTGGGGTTTTTCCCCTTGACATTTTTTCCCTGCTATTTTTTTTTATTTATAAACCAATACTTTTCCTTACAATCCAGTTCCGATGTTACCTGTTGGGCAGAAGAAGGAAGAAAATAATATTATAATATTAATCAATCCATCCAACTTGCTTTTTCTGATTATAGTCACAGTGGCAGCAGGGAAAGTTGGGCAGAAAAAGTGACCTTTCAACCAGGAGGAGCTGCTCTCTAGGTCAGCTAAAGTATGTAATTTCCATAGCGTGTCCTAGGCCTGCCCCTGTTCTCGATCAGTTGCACTCCTCCAGAAGGCACAGTGCACATCAAAGGCAGTACTCTGATGAACATAAAAAGATAACATCAGCAGCAAACAGGAGAGATATCACCCTAATGTCAGTAAACTTGTCTAAACCTTTGTAGCCATTTGATATCTTGTCTTTGAAAATCAGAACCAAAATAGTTACAAGGCACAACCTTGTGAGAGTCCACTACCCACACTCATTTGTGGGCTTAAAGTTATTTTATGAAATGTTTGTGATTTGCACTTTTAATAATGAGGTTTTCACAGGTTTTATAGACTCAAGGTTAAAAAAAACACATACAGTATATAAAAAATGCACATGATGTGTTACCATCAAAAAAAAAAAAAAACTTTAGACACAAACTGTAACACAACTTACCATCTTTAAGTGACAAAATAAAGACTAATGATATAAATACAAAGTGCATCTTTTTTGGAAAATGAAATGATGATGATTTGATGATTAACAAACATATATACATATTCTAGTCTTTAAAAGGGCATTTTGTCAATATAAGATTTACTGACAATCCTCTATTTAATTTGAAGTAATTATACCACTCAGTAATCATTAAAAAATCTGAACCATAGATAGATAGACCAAGATAAAACCATGGCAGATAAAAGATTAGTTTTAATACAAAACCCCCGTTTTTTTTTTTTAGGTTTCAGATAATTACACCCTAGTTCTGAGAAATATATAATCCACCGTATTATTTCATTACACATTATGAAACTTTAAATGAATCACACAGGCTGCATCTTCTTTCAAATTTGTTGTGCAAGTAGCTTACAGCAAAACACTGAAAGCAATTGTATTCACACTACATATTAGTTCCCAAGGCCTGTTTGGCTGGAACACCTCAATAACATAATAGCACCAATGGATTATTTGTTACCATCACAGGTGAGATGCAGTATGACAAGAAAATGAGTATAATATGGAGCTTAAAATATTACACTTTCATTGCTGAGGCAAATATGATGACCCAACAACTTCAATTGTTTCAAAAGTTTGAAAATTGCATAGAGGCACACCTGAGGCTCAATTGTGGTTTAATTAAAGTCCCCGTACCTGCCAGGGACATGACTTTCTGCTTTTCCATTGTATTGGCGTGGCAGAAGCAACAGATACACAACCTTTGTAGGAACATCAGATTTTGGCACGGCAGGGATAGTGTTATTGTTTACTAACCAGATCTGGATTATGGATGGCAGTTTTATTTGGTTAAGTCCAATAATAGCTGTTTAATAAAACTCCATGTGTGACATTTCATCCTGCGATGATCATGCTGACTACTCCTCCCCAGTCTCATTAAAGCGACCCCTATGACCAAAAATTACATACTGTATACGTTTTCTGATGTGCCACCTCCAAGTATGATGTCTCTATGATTAAGTTTAGGCTTAACTATATTTACATGGCTAAATTGTGGTCACATTTAAACCTCCATGAATAGATTTTGTGTGATGATTCACTGTGTTTCACACTATATGCTATAATATATATCACTATCCCACTGCAGCCCACTCGAGTAGGCCATCATATAGGCCTAGGTAAACAGCCACATAACAACATTTACATGGGTGGATTTCAAACAGGACTGCCCATTTTACTATAAGATTACTTCATCATTATTTTTTTCTATATAAATACTATACATACATTTTACATGTACTTAAGTGTGCCATACTCATGATAAACCTGAGCAAAAATTCTAAGAATCCAAACAAAGCTCCCTCATCTGATCCGTCGCTTGAAATATCCCGGCTCCGAAGGCAGGGATGCCAGCAGAACTTGCTTGTTTTGTTCAATGACATTCCCCAAACAAAAGCTGAAAAACAAGCCTGTCTTCTTTAAGGAGTGGAACAAAAAATGAGGATTTCGTCCAAGAGGTGCCAGAGGGATCTGTCTCTCTTTCCTTTCCATCTCCCTGCCGTGACCGGGAGGGGGTTTTCTGAGGAAAACAACGGTGCTGTCAACAGCTAGTGCAGTGAGCGCTACAGGCCAAATGGAGGAGGAAGCATCACTTAATGTAAGGGAATGGATTAGAGAGGCTGATTATGCCTCGGAGGTGAAAGCAGAACAAAGTGAAAGTAAGGAAAAGCTGGAGCAAACGAGAGGGAATTTGTCTGTGTACATGCATTTCTAGTAGCCCTACGTGCTGTATGTGTGTATGTGTGTATGAGTGTATGCGTGTTTGTTTGTAGGTTTGTGTGTATGCCTGTGCCTAGGCATATGAATGTTTAAGTACATTGGTGGGTTTGGTACACGTTCATACATTATGTAGTGTATGTTTGTAAACCTGTAGTGTGTCAAATTCTGTGGATGTGGATGGGTTCGCAAATGCATTTGCTACATAAGGGTAAATCTATCGGAGTGTCTATTTGCACCCCCGGTACGAATAGCCTTTTCCACACAGCTGAGCTATTTACACCCTGTGACGTAACAACAAAAAAACGTTGCTCGCGTGCACCGAAATCATGGCGGACGTTCATCTTCCATGACCGCAGAAACTGGCATATTAGGGAAGTTTTGTCTCTAAAGTTTATAACAATTGAATTTCTAGCGGAAAATGGATACTACAGTTGCGCTTTCTGTCTTCAGTGAAAGCATACAACCGTTAGTTTGTTAGTTAGTACCTATTTTTTTGTATACAGTATGGTTACCTAGCAACCGAGGCTTGAAGAAACCAAGTGGTGAAAAGTTGTCCAATTCTGAAAGAACTGCTAGGTGAGTGGTTAGTGCGCTTGCCTTTGGTATGGGAGTTTGATGTTCGATTCACCTGTGTGGTGATCTTATTTTAAGATTTGGATTGGATAATTTGCATGCAATTGCGCAAGTCAGGACCCGCGAACGCGTTTTTTTTTTTTTTTTTTTGCAGGGTGGTAGGGGAAGACTCATGAATATGCCTGCTCTGGTTGGGTTGGTTAGGTTTAGACAAGAGGAGTGGGATGGTTATGGTTAGGGTAAGAATGTCAGGGCGATAATATTCCAAAAAGGTGTAATACATGAGTAGTATGGATAACTGTGTGTAAATATATGCCAAGGTACTGTAAATGCACAGGGGTGCAAATAGCATACATTGATATTTGTACCAGGGGTGCAAATAGCATACACTTCTAATTGCACCAGGGTACAAATAGCATACTGCTAATTGTACCAGGGGTGCAAATAGCATACACTTCTAATTGTACCAGGGGTGCAAATAGCATACACTTCTAATTGCACCAGGGTACAAATAGCATACTGCTAATTGTACCAGGGGTGCAAATAGCATACACTGCTAATTGTACCAGGGGTGCAAATAGCATACACTTCTAATTGTACCAGGGGTGCAAATAGCATACACTTCTAATTGGACCAGGGTACAAATAGCATACTGCTAATTGTACCAGGGGTGCAAATAGCATACACTGCTAATTGTACCAGGGGTGCAAATAGCCTCACCCTAAATCTATTTCCTAAAACACCAGTACGACACCACTATCTACACCGTAGAATTTAATCAACATCTCAATATCAATAGTGTTCTGACTGAACATGATAAGGTTCACAAATATTAGATTAATTACAGAGCTGTGTAGCCATAGATCAAACGGCATGCATGTGTACCTAATAGCTGGTAACTCTGTTTTTCTCTGTATACTTACCATAAACCAAAAGACCATGGTAGAAACAAGCTTCTACTGTATCTCATATTTTTCAGGGTGGTTTCCTAAAACTACAGCAAGATCACGTTACCCTTTAACCTGCATTTCACATTGTGCTGTTTCTGTCTTTGCTTTTACTAAAGAAGATAAATGTGTATGAAGTGACTTTCCTACTGGCCTTTCACGCCTCTCACCATCTGCCATTGTGAAAAACTCTGAAAGCTTTAGCTCCATTTGTGCTGGTCGTACCGGAAGAATCAAATCATAAATCAAAAACAGCATAATTCCTGCTAAATCCGACCTGGTGGCACAATGAAAATGTTGTGTAGAGGCCAAGAGACAGTACCAGTCTACTGAGTTACGTTCTTATTTCTATAGTTTCAGTAAATCATCACCATATTGATTAAAAAATCAATATAGCGATGACTTAATTATGTTAATGTTACAGGTAGCACTTTTTAAGTTAATTTAAATCATTTACATCATTAAATTTTGGGGGGAATGATTTATGCAATATACTCAGAAATAAATATAAATCAGTGTTGTTGTAGCCACACATGTTAAGACATAAATATGAATGTACACTTCTAGACAAAAACAGACCTACCCTACGAACACCTATTTGCAAAAGTGACTTTGGAAAAGTTTGCTACTTACTCAACATATACAGTATCTTCATGAAAGGATGTATGTAGAGTAGCTTTGAGCAATCTATTTACAGTAAATAACAGCTGCCAAGAATGAATTACCAGCAAATGCCTGGCTGCCACTGACATGCCTAAACAGTGCCTGAGGCGGCAATGTCATCACAATGCACTCTAAATTTGTAACACGTAAACCACAATTTAAGATACCTCATTACATGTTTTATTTTAATATATGGGTCCTCAAAGATAAAGAAGAGAGTGCTCCTGGGATTATCATGCTCCACTACAAGTAGTGATTTGGATAAAGACTGTTTGTTGTCACGGTACAACAGCGGACCCAAAAGCACGACTCAGAGCAGAGAACAATCCAGGCAAAGGCACAAAATTGGCAGGGAGAAGACGTCGTCAAAAATACAAGCTAGAGGTCTACAAAAACACTGGGAAACAACTGGATGTGACATTTGTGTGCGTGTGTGCTTGCGTGCGTGCTTGTGTGTGATCTTGCGTGCGCATGTGTGTGCGTGCGGCGTGTGCGTGCTTGCATGCGTGCGTGTGTGTGTGCATGCATGTGTGATCATAAACATTGACAACCTGTTGTTCTTCTCATTAAACATTAAAGCAGCCAAAAAGCAGTAACAGTGTGAGCTGTCCTTAACCAGAGTCCACAATGAAAGTTGTGAAGTTGTCACCTAGGCTAGGATCAGGTCACTAGAAGAATGTAGCTAATTATGTACTCTATAGTTCGCTTTTCATTATATTTAAAGCCCCAGTGTGTAACGTTTGTAGTTCATTATCAAAATCCGTATTGCCCTTCACAAACTTGTCCTTTTTCATGAATATTGATCACCACCATCAATTTCAAGTATTCCTATTAGCTTGGAATTTTACATTTACGCTTGCATGAACTGGGGTAGACGCTCCATAATGATGCGCCATCTTGAAATACGTTAGCCGGTAAGGGACACAGGCTATACTGCTCCGCCTTTCGCGTTTTCGACTCACAGCTGCTTCTAATGGGTATCGTCGCTTTCCAGCCCGGCAAGTTTGAAGAAGAAAACATGGAGGATCACACAAAATCCAAATTTATGGAACAGGAGTCTTCGTCTTCGCCCAGAAAAAGAAAACGGATATTGAAAAGAGCAAGAGACCGGAAAAAGAGTGAACATTGGAGCTGCTTTGGAGGCACACACCAAATCCCAACTAGTTAATTATCCTCCGCTGCGGTCTCCTTTTCTTTCTCTCTCCTTTCCGTCGAGTGGCGCGCGTGCCCGCTCGTGGTGTCCGCGCCACTCTCCGACATGAACTCATGGATGTATTAAGAGAACGCATGAACTCCTACAATGACAGCTGATAGACGGCCTTTTGTACACCTTCGCTTTTTGAAGCGTGAAGGCTACCGTAGCTGCAATACTGCGTGGCGAGAGAAAGTTGATTGCGATATATGATCTCAACGCTAGATGGGCGTAATTCTTACACAATGTAGCTTTAACATAAATCCAGTATCTTCGTAATGCATGCAGTTTACTGCACAATTCCTTTATGGGCTGTAATGCTGCTTGGCCACCTGTCTTTAGACATTGCTACGGCAACATGTCAAGTTAAAATTGCCTTAACAGGCCTTTTTCTTCCCCGTGGGTGCATTACAGCTATTTGTAGATCAGTGGAATAGTGTGAAACCATTAGAAGGAATGTGTATTGCGTCACTTGAGTGCTCGTGTGGTTAAATGTGGATCCTGTAACATCCCCACTCTTGAATAGTGTGTGTGTCTTTTCTTCAGTGGCCATGAGTCTGACTCACTTGATAGATTGCACAATTGATTATTTTACAAAACTCTTCTGTTACTAAGATGGAAGGTATAATATGGTTTATGGAAGCAAAGAGACAAAGTGATAGAGGGAGTGTGGTAGGTCAACGCATTCTTGTGAACGGGTCCGTATGATAGCGTAAGATAATAAGATAAGATAATTTATGCACACCAAAACATAAGATATTGTACGAAACTAGACCGCCGGCTGGTCAGGTGACGCCAGCTAAAGTGACCAGCTACAAGCTTCATGACGACGTTAAGTTTAGGGGACTAAAAATGAGCGTTATTAAGTTTAGGAAAACGATTGTGGTTTGGATTAAAACACTCCCAAGGAAGCAAACTTCGCTCTCTGGCTTGAAAGTCCTGTGTTTTAACACGCACTCCTCTCTGTGCAGCCAGCTGTGTTCTTATACAGCAGTAGTCAATGTGGTGCAAACAGAATGTTTACGAATAACAGTGCTTAACTTTTTGTAGCTTTTTGAACGTATGGTTCATGAAAACAAGCTGGGTGGGTAGAACAGTAGTCTATATCGACAACACTTAATTTACGAGATTGTTCTGTTCGCCGCTAGAGGTTCCACTGGATGTCCCTCACCTTCCGCTTTCTTTGTGTTGGCATTCTAAACTCTGGTTGATTTATGAGGACTATGGTTAACTGCTCCTCAGATCTCTGCAGGGTAAATCCAGACAGCTAACTAGACCATCTGTCGAATCTGAGTTTTGTCTTACACGACTAAAACAACTTTTGAACATAGATACACCAAAAGAAGTTCCTTCCCGAGGCTATTTTGCAGAGGCACCGTTGCTCCATCTGGGGTCGCCCAAGCCAAATGCGAATGGTTTACAGAAATGCCAAAAATCATGTTGTGCGGACTAGCCAGACCTTCCTCCGTAGCGCTGTGGAGATAGGTGGATAGGTGACAGGACAGTGACTAGTGAGGACGTATTAGGAACTAATTAGTTACAGTACAAATGTGAATGACTCAAATCTAAACACAGTGTAATCACAATCTGTCTGTCTGTGGTTTTAAATGTTGTGCTTTCAAGTCATGCAGTATGTCTAGAGGTCTGCAGTTTCAAATTCCAATATGGGAAATAGATGAATATAGATAGAGTTTGTTGGCCTGAAAACACTCATTGACCACAGCTTCACATTTCTCTTAGTGTGTTTCAATTACTCTTAATTATAAGTAGGGGTGACCCCGAATAGTCGAAGATTCGATGCATCGATATGCGGAGCCTGATTCGACCACCAATCTCACAGTCGAATCTTCGCGGGTGTTATTTATGAAACGAGGATCATACCATTTTGGCAATATGGGGGTGCTCAATGTCTAATTTCACACAGAACTACTGGTTTTGTACGGTTATATTAAGTTATATACAGCCTTTAATTATGATAATGCTGTAAAAAAAAAAAAAAGGTGAAAAGAAAAAAGCGTTCAATAAATATTTTTTACGTGTGTGTGTGTGTAAATTCAACCACCCTTGTGACAGATTTAAGTTTCACTTTCCCTGATCCGTGACAGACGAGGAGCATCTTGGCGGCAGGGATTAACGTTACTTAACAATGTCTGGAAAAAGAAAATCTAAAGTGTGGATGCACTTTGAAATGGTAAAATATGATCCAAAAAAAGTTATATGCAAGTTGTGCCAACAGCTCATGTCCTACCACTCGTCAACAACAAACATGGCTTTCCACTTAAAACGGGTAAGTTTATTACCAATAAAGACGGTTCACTCTTTCATATATAATGGCGCTTTTAATTTACGAATAGCAATATCATATGTTGGGACTTCAGACTGACGACGGCAGTTCATCTAGTAGTAGTACCGGAGCTGCGCCAAAACTAACTCAAAGAAAGCTAGATTTGAGACCGCCATTGTCTGAGAAAAAGAAAAGAGAAATCACGGACAAAATTGCAGAGTTTATTGCGCTCGACATGAGGCCAGTGAATGTTGTGGACGGTGAAGGTTTTAAAGAATTAATGCGCACACTTGAGCCAGGATACACAGTTCCCAAAAGAGAGACGGTTATGCATGCAGTGGAAGCAAAATACGTGTCCATAAAATTGTTTTACCCTCCTGCTGACTAGTGTCGTGCCCCTCCCAACCCATTCACACACACACATATATGATTCGACTATCAGTCGAATCATATAGAAAGATTCGACAATTCTGTCTCGAATGTGTAAATCCTTAGTCGGGGACACCCCTAATTATAAGAGAGAAAATGTCTTACATAAACAAGGGATTACGGCATTCATCTGGATTTTATGTCTTTGGTAACCATAGAGACCAGTAACCACCTCCAGCATGCCTATATTGCAGTATGGAAACTAATATTGTTTGCACGAGATACTATAATGAGTTTCATTTACACTGACACAATGTTGCCTCTCTTTTTCTGCATTTTCATCAACATACTCTGCACCTCTGACTTGAATGCAAATTATCTCATTGCCAAGTCAGTGGTATTTGAATTGTTTCATTACTAAATGCTGATAGCAAAACTGTTGCTTGTAATTCCTCACTGTGTGGTTGAAAGATATACATCATCTTCAAACATGTCAATGTTTTATAGCAAAAGGAAAAATATAACTTTAATGTTCTCCTGAAAAAAGCTTGCACAGTGTAATGGGAAAATATAAGCAATTAAATAAATATTTCCCCCAGACAAAGGTTACACGTTGTTAAATTTAGTTTTATAATCACAGGTAGAGACTCTGTAGGCATGCCCACTTCCGCAGAGCAGCACATTGAAATGTGTACATACTGGCTTTGGCCAAAGGGCCAAGTGGCTTCTTTGGTTAGCCTTGTCACCTTTCATCACTAAATGCGAACCCGAAACCATGGTTAGAATGGCGTACTAGGGGAGCTACTACTAAGAGGACGCACGGCCAACCTTTATTGAACTAAATTATCTAATTTGTTGCTGCTGTTTAAGTCGCTGAAAGAAAGCAGATGATAGGGTAGTACTGTAGAATGGCCATTTCTAAAGGGATCAGTGGGTCCATCTTGATTGGCTTGAACAATGCAAATGTGTGCTTTAGTGAAAGTCTGATGAGTGAAATAGGACTAATTCCATGTGTGTCATCAGTAAGTGTAGGCGATAGTATTTCCAAAATGTGAATAAACCATTCAGTACCATATAAAGCTCGAAACTACATAGACAACAATATTGTCATCTACTAAGGCTCCATTATACTCGGACGGACGCGAATACGGACAGCTGCGTACACCACGGACACATAGTACTTCTGTTTATACTATCCGCTTGGAGGACACGTTCCACACATGCAGTAGATCGCTACGCTACCACTTGTAGCACAGTGGATGCAGTCACAAAAAAAAACACAGAGTTCACGCCTACACCTGCTAATGATGATATTTACATCACGTAGACCCCAGCAGACTTTTGCGCAAGCGGACAGTATAATTACGGCTTTACAGCTCCATTGCTGTGTGTAATCCCAGTTGGTCTGTGTGTGTGTGTGTGTGTGTGTGTGTGTGTGTGTGTGTGTGTGTGTGTGTGTGTGTGTGTGTCCAGGGCATAATCTAGGCAAGGCTGGAGGATGTGTTCCCCCCGATGTCAAAAGAAAAAGGAAAGGCATGAAAGAAGAAATTACTTATTCTGTTTTATCTCCTACATTGAGACAGCCTGAATGGGTTTATTTGTTTGTGTCTCTGAACTCTACCGACTTGGCTTCAGTGTGGTTATACTACAAGTTTGGCATTGGGGAAAGCTTGAAATAATTTAATGAACACACAGTCTGGCATCTCTGAGCTGTAAAGAATGTTCAGTGTTAATTGCAGTCATGTTAGTATGTGTACAGCTCTGGACTGCCGGTATATGAAAAACACATACAGTTTATGAGTGAAAGGTGAGGGCATCCTTACTTAAAAATGGTAACCTCCAAATGCATTTACTGTTGTTTGGCCCCTGTGAAGAGATCCAACAATTTAAAAGCAGAGTGTCATGACTGACACTACCCTACTTATGTCTCCCTTTTTTTCTTCTCTGTCCTCAATCACTCTTCCCCTACACACTATTCCTGTCTTTGCATAACTTAAAATCTCAGGTTTAGTAACAAACCACTGCTCCTTCATTATTTTTTATATTTACTCAAAAGATAGAGGAGATAGAGAGTATGACTTTGCACGTGTAAGTGTGCGTGGTGGTAGTGGGTGCTTAGGGGGTGCCTTAGGCAAGACAGAATGTAAGCACAGCATAAGTAATGAAATAATGACTGAAATATAAAAGGACGAGGCAGCCCATGCTCTCTCTATCTGGGGGCCGACAGGTGTTTGCTGGAGCACGGGTGCTGAATCCATTAGAAGGCAGTCAGAGGGTCGCTGCCGAGAAGTGAGGGCGCTGTAATTACAAGCTATTTGCGTCGAAACAATGCTTCATACCTCGCTCACGTGCAACTAGAAAGAAATGCAGAATATTGTGTCCTTTTATTCTTTCTTCTAACCTAAGAAAAGTGCATTTTTATTGAGCAAAGATGTGAGGAATGTTGTATGAATTTAACATTGGCCCATGGTCACCATTCACTTTTTAGCGAACAGGGTCAAAAGACCAAGAGGATTGATGGTCACCATAACATTTACAAACCAATGACTTGGAGGTCATCAACACAATAATGACATATTGGAAGTATGTCTACATTTCCAAAGTATTGAAATTGGATAGGTTAATTAATAGGTAGCGTAATGGGTTGGATGCATAGGGATGTATATTGGCATTGACTAAATTATGGCCGTGGTTGTTCATCTTGTACATAAAGCCAGCAATAATCAACGTGCACAATAATCAATTAGAGCACATCAGGACTAGTTAATTAAAAAATACTCTCCAAATGTCTGTTTCTCACAGTCTAACATTTACACATTTTCATTTCCCTGTTCATTTTAGGCTGTTTTGACTCAGGTAATTTATCAAGAGAGATTATTAGCTGCCATGCATGTGATAGTGCAAATTGATTTTCCACTAACTATTCTTTTTCTCTCCAGTGCACTCTGTGTGTGTTCTTCTGTGTCAGACTGAGATATCTTGAAAAATAATTTGTAATGATCCTCAATTAGAAATTTGAATCAACCTTAATTAAACATTTGAGAGTAGGTGCACCAAAACAGCACAAGAGTTATCTGCAGTTGTGTATCTTCAGTGTGAATCTTTTTCAAATGACAGAGGAGCTTAAAAACACATTTCATGCGCAAGATATTTGCCTCTCTTGGATGGAGATTTGGGGAAACATCATTCATTTTCAGATGAAACATTTTAAAAGTCCTCCCTGCAGGGAAGCACAGGGCACCCAGCTACCTGTATGATGTAGTTCGCACATCACATCTGGCCGAGAGATCAAACAGTTTCTGCTGGTATTCATTTACCATTAGCCCTTTTCAAACAGTACAACTAAACTCAGTAATTAAACTACATTAGGAACTAAATGGTCCATTTTGTGCATTCCTGTTTGTATTTCCACTACGTCTGAAGACCCATGAAGATTAGGCAAACTGGCCAGAGGAAAGAAACGCAAAGAGCCATCATGTTATTCTTGATTGTATGTATCTACTGTAGGAGAAAAAAGGAGACTGAAATGTCTGCCCCAGTGCTTGATGGTTATTTATTTCTGCTTTAGAAAGTAATTGCAATGAAACTATTAGCAATTAAAGTTTCACTTCTCTCCTTCACTCTCCATGTCCTCTCATCACTACTCCTCTCTCTCATTCATTCACTAACCCTCTCGACCGCCACTTCAGCTCATTCGCTCATGCTCTTAGCTCGTTCGCGCACTCACTCTCTCTCTCTTTCTCTCACTCTTTCTTTTAAACACATCAGAAGCCAACAACATAATTGTCCACCCCTCATACTAATATCGATAGTACAGTCACCCAGTACTTTGTTGTGTCATGAATGAAGGTGTACACATGTTGAAGCAGCCACGGAGTCTTTGTTTGACCAATCAGAGATGGTCAACCCTGCACAATTCACCTGGATATTTCCTGAACCATGTGAAAGTACTTCCCCCGGAACAGAGATATTTTACCACCTTGAACACCTTGAACAGGAACTAAATATAATATATAATAAATATAATCGCTGGTTCTTGCAGTTGAAACGCAGGTTAAGTTTCTGAGTTCCTTAAGAAGGTTCTTGGTGCTCTGGGAAAGCTCCTGTGGTGGATGCACCAACTGAGATTCCATTAAGTGACCATAGCCTGCAGTATCAGGACAAAAGAAGCTTAGGTCAATCAACAGTTAAATTCAAAACAGCCCACAGGTTCCTCACCTCAGCCTCCCAATGGAATAACAAACTTGAGTTGGGAGTTTAGATGTGTGTGTGTGTGTGTGTGTGTGTGTGTGTGTGTGTGTGTGTGTGTGTGTGTGTGTGTGTGTGTGTGTGTGTGTGTGTACTTGCATTTCTATACCCGATGGGGACCTTGACCTGAATACACACTCACAAGGTGGGGACTCGTGTCACCGTGGGAACCAAAATCAGGGTCCCCACGGGCAGACCCTCTCAAAGCATAGAAAACAGCTTCCTGATATGCCCAGTATCAATATCTCCAATGTCCCCTTTGGGGGTTTTCATGAGAAAATTTGTGTGTGTGTAAGACGCTGACGTCCTACTGGCAAACGGTGGTATTGCAAGTGTGTGAACTTTTCTGTGAACATGCGCCCCTCCTGGTAATAAATGGTATTGCAGCATAATGAAAATTTAACTCAGTCAATGTGCGCCCCTCCTGGTGAGAGATGGTATTACAGCATAATACAAGTTGAACTTTCTGTTAGCCCAGCCATAGTAACTCAAACTCAGTACATAAAATTAAAGTCCTACAATTTGATCAATATCTAGTGGTTTAACATAAAACCAATTTAACCGCCTTATTCAATTCCACTTAAAAAGCTATCTCTGCTTAAACATTTCCTAGAATGTGCTTTTTCTTTTGTTTAATTTGCAATTGTAACTAAAATGAGGCTATTCATTGTCTAACATAACAAGAGAATTATGAACAAATCTTGTTGCCTTAGTTAAGTTAAATGTTACATTTTACTGTAATTATATTGCAGATAGCTAGTTTATCTTTCTGGCATAATACTATAACTATATTTACTTTGCGAGTTACCTGTTTATAGATCTAAATTATCAAGATAGGATTACTGATTTTCAAAATGTTTTTTATCCTGATGATCCATCAAATATACTAGTGAATTAGTGAATCTATTTACAAATGGTTATGAAACTGTAAAAACACACCTCACTATATTGGCCCTTCAGATGCATCTCTAAATCTTCTTGCTCAGTTATTTCTTCGGATAGTTTTGTTTCATACCATTAGAAACTTGGTAATATAGGCTACTAACCATGCATGCAACATCTTCGTCATGTCAAACGCCTGTGCCTAATATCTTCATTACCTCATTCATCTAATATAACTATAAAACCAGACCTAGTAACCTTGCCAAAGGTTCGATTTGGGGATTACAGCTCCATTACATTACATGTCATTTAGCGGACGCTTTTTCCAAAGTGACTCTTAATTGCTACATATGTCAGAGGTTGCACGCCTCTGGAGCAACTAGGGGTTAAGTGTCTTGCTCAGGGACACATTGGTTGATGTATCGCAGTGGGAGTTTAACCCAAAACTGTTGTGCTGGAAATGGGGTTTCCCATCTGGCCACATATTCCAAAATACGAATAGGAAACATCATTTGAGGCTCAGAAAGGACACATCTCACTGACCATGTCTCGGCACCGGAGCCCTACAGTGCAGTTTGCTCTCCCTTTGCTTTACTCTCTGTACACTACTGACTGGGCCTCCAGTTCCCGTAAAGCTTATATCCAACAATGATGTGTCAGCTTACAGACATGATGTCAAGTAGCTGGCATCCTGGTGCAGCCACAACAACCTGTAACTAAATGCTCAGAAGACATTGGAGATGATTGTGGACTTCAGGAATAGCCCTCCCTGAGCACCCTCCATCTGCCCTTAAAGACAGGCAAAGGTTAGAAGATAATAACCCCATTCTACAAGTATCACACGTTCCACATTCCAGCACTCTTTAAATTTTCAGGAGTAACCTTCCAATACAGTAGCTTCCGTGGCAAAAGTTTGAGCTTAAAGTTCCAACGCACTAAAAGCATCTGACACACGCGCGTTTTGAAGTACACCCAATGTTTCAATATGCGCGACAAAAGCGTTGATCTACTTCTAGTCTGTTCGCTGTCTCACTGACCAGGTGTGAGAGCAGCATGATAGTTGTGTATGCATACGGACGGAGATCCGGCTCTACAAACAGCCTTCTATTTATTTTTTGTGATGGTGAAACAGAGGAGGATGTATATGATCGTGTGAATCAAGCTCATACTTCTGTGCACCTAAACCATTCCAAAATGTCACGGCAACTGAGTGAAAGTTTCTCTTAAAAGCCCAGTAATCATTGTGATGGCATTTACAAATGAGCTGAAAAATGGGAAGGATTGATGCAGTGGAGGATGAGGAACAAGCACTATATCATACATATTTACAATAATTTTTAGTGACCTGCGCTGTCACACAAAAAAACCCTATCCGGCATCTGTTTTGTAAGTGCAGGGTCGGTTGCCTCTGGTCATGTATCCATAATCTGGACTATAAACTTGTTCTGTAGCTTATAGTCATTATAAAAAGTGAAAATGAATGAATGCAACTTAAATATTTCTTAATATAAAAAATTAAATGTCCGTTATGGCACAAAAGTATAATGCCTCTACTGATGGGGGATCTGTAAAATACAAAACCTTTGCCTAAATAGCGACCTTTTCTACAATACTGCTGGTTCTGTGGTGTTGGCGCTTAAAATCTGATGCCTGCAGTGCACCAGAGAAGCATCTAATGAGGCAGGTCAAATAAGGCAGGTCAAAAGAATTGCGTCAATTATCGCTTTCAGTGCATTTGGGCCTTGATTTACAGCATACAGCATATTTTTCTTTTGATAGAGAGCAAAAAATAAAAGGTAGGCTTTAATATATATAGCCTCTTTCATAATTATAACTTCTGTAATATATTTAAGTTTGGAAAAGTTGGGACCTTTACCTATCATTTTTAATATTCTTGGCTCAGTAGTCACCACTGGGACACACATTCAAGAATACACAATATCCCAGGATCTGAAGTGGGATGCAAAAATCAACACCACTGCAAAAGGCTGAAAGAGCATACTTCCTGCTTCTGGTAAGGTAAACGCAGGACATAGCCAGACTCAGCTGCATTATCCAGTTTGCTAAATCGATCATTGGTTGAAAGCTACCATATCTATGTTTTCCCCTTCATTAACAAAGAACTGTATGTATATATATATATGACAGCCTTCTGCCACAAACGCCTTATAACCCCGCCCTGCTATTGCTTACAAAGAAATCTGTATATTCTGTTTGATAAGATCATTACTTACTCCTAGCCCCGTGTTTTTTTTACACTCAGCCCAACCTAGTTTGATAAAAATGTAATATGTTTCACATGGATTAATCATGGTGCTGCATCTGTATCCTTCATAACTTGGGATGTTTAGGTTTAAACAAAACAAGCACGCTTCTAACGGTGTGTTCAGGTGTGCCTGGATATTACAGAACTATGGGTCTTCATGTTGAGGTAAATTTCACAAACAGAAAAGTGTTCTCAGTCATCCAGGTCAGAGGATGCCTTGAATTACTCAGCAAGAGCTAAATTGTCTTAAAATAACTGCAAAAAAAATCAGCAGTCCTCCATTTTAGTAAAAACATGACCAGTCAGGGTCAGTAAAATTGCCATTTCCATATTCCCTTGAATGCAGCAGTAGTGCAGGTGCAGATTGCAGTCCTCCCTCCCCCACCCAATATGTCTCAACTGACCTGGTTGTGACCTCTGAAGCAGAGAGGCCCAGAGGAACAGACAGTTTGGCATGAATTCAGTTTGAGGTTATTTCCAAACAAAACCTCATGTTATTTTATGCTATACATGTTCAATAAAGACTAATGCATTAAATATGTATTAATTATAATTATATTTATAGTTATTTAAGAGATGATTAAGATATTTTGATACTTAAGTAATAGCTTACAACAGGCCATAGTATGTTGTGATAAAGGCACAACATATAGCAGGGCAGATAATGTTAGCCTAGCACAGACTTTTTGCACAGACTATTTTTTTACATAAAGCTAATGAAAAGGCACACAATAACAAAACTAACTTTAACAATCGAGACAGAACTAGACAAGCAACTAACTGCTGGCGGCAGTGGTAGAAGAGCAAATCCTGTTTTCTGCTAGATTAAAATTGCTGTGTTTATCAATGAAGAAGTCTTTTAAGAGAGCATAGACAACAACTTCAATTCCTTTTAGTAAAGGGCTGTCTGATGGCAAAAATAAAGCGGGAAAATATTCTAAATATATACATTATATAGATACTTCGCCAACCAACTCTGTTTCATGGCAGTGTGTGTCAGATGAACAGCTTCTGTCCGTTGTACCAGCTATCAGTTTGTGTAATGTTGTATCTCAAACTTGGAGTGATACTTGTTGTTCAAAGGAATTCTAATTATAGCTTTTGTATGTGGTTGTTATTATATCCCTGTTATGAACCAGAACAAATCAGTTTGCTTGATTTGAGCAACCTTTTATAATATGGTTTTGATATTTTAGTTATGCCACCTCATTGCTGGACTACCATACCTGATATTCAAGCTCATTTGAAGGTTTGGTGCAGTTCAGCTTTATTGCTTTGCCAACCATTCTCCTCTTTTTTTCTCACCATGGATAATTCTGATGTTGCTTCAGATCTGCATCTTATCCATACATTTTATTTACATATAGATAATATAGTATAAGCTAACAATGATGAATATATTGTTACTTTTGTAATTAACTTTAAAAAGCTGTAAGGCCTAAAAGGGAACTATGAATACAATTCTGAAAAACTTTCAGCTCATGTATTAATAACAATACTCCAAACCATATAATTTCTATGGTCCAGACTGCTTAAAGCTGCCTACACATAAAAGCCAGCAAAATCGCTCTGCACGGACCAATCCTTTGAGAGCAGTGTCGCTAACTATGGCGGCCTACCCCTGGCATCATGCACCTCTCAGAATTGCCGAATTGCTTGCTTGCTCTCAGACACAATTACATTTTTTCACTCCAAATCCTAAATCAAACAGGACATCTTAAAGGCCCCTTTCAGTGTATTTTGACATATTTATGGTATTTCATATTTTTCTGAGTCATTTTCATGACAATTTTGAGTAACAAGTGAGAGACAGTTTCGGTGTTGTTCTAATAATTGTCTCATTTGTGGTCTGATAAACACTGACTATCAAATTGGAAGTTTATAATATATTATAGAAGAGTTTAGACCAAAGATTGGCGAAGTAGACACAACTGTTTTAGATCATTGCAGTTTCAGCAGTCTAAACTGGCTCGTCTCCAGCTGGACAACAAACCGGCTAATGGTGTTGCTGCGACTCAGCTGGTCAAGTCTCCAGAGGCTGGTTTTAAAATGTTAGAGACGTCTTCTGTTTCAACAGAAGTCAGCTGGTCGAGTGAGCTTACAAACTATAGAAATAAAATGATCCATAATGCATTTATTTCTGTTACAAACTCTCAGCTGGTGGAAATGGCAGTTTTAGACGGTGGCTCAACGAGCGCTGCAACCAGGGTTTGTGGTGGAGCGTGTTAGAGAGAGATTGAAGAGAGGGAGCTGCGTTAGAACAAATTTGAGAATCAGAGAACTACAATATATGAAATATATTTTGATGAATGTTATGAACATGTAAGATAAAAATATGTATAATAATTATTATTAATTAATTTAGTATTTATGGGGAGAAAAATGTATTAATTTAGTATAAAAACAACCCAATAATAATGAAGAAATTAATTTCAAATAATGCCAAATATTTGTCTGCTTATATGCTAAAAACTTTCAGGGTTTGTAGCGTATGGTTTAAATTGTAGTCTTAAATTGAGCTAATGTTACCACATTTAAAAGAAAACACTGTTACACACAATCTGTCATGTTCAAGTCCCCATCCTGACCACGCCCATCCCCCACTCTGGCCATGCCTTTACCATGTGGCGAACATGAGGTGTGTTTAGGGTCCCCTGCGTGTCCAGGCCCTCCCCTTTCATTAGGTGAGTTTGCAGGGCTCAAGAGTGCGACCAATTTGGTCGCAAATGCGACCAAAATTTGTAAGGGTGCGACTAAGATTTTTCCTAGGTCGCACCGGTGCACCCCACGTCCCCGTGATCCGCTCGCCTCTCCACTAACGCGGATGTAGTTTCTATTGATATGGTTTAATGTTGCGGTACGACCCGTTCCTTCTGGAAAGCCGTGCCTGTGTTTGATCTCCTCCGTGCAGCCCCCCATTCACTCACACAACGGCCGCTTCACCTGCAACATGGAGAGACACCGCCGCTGGTCCAAACTCCCGACATTTGTCTACAGTTTTAATTGTTATTAACACAGCTTTATATTGTTAAGTATGAGAGGGAAACCTGTATTGAACAAGTGTTTCCGCTGGTAACTCTCTGTTACTGCGGTCACCACGGCAAAAACATTAGAAGTTATTAAATGCAGCTAACTTCAGTTGGTTGAGTAATAGCGTAAGACGGAGCCTGCTGGATCATAAAAAATGCAGGACCAGTGACGATCATAGACATTTCATAGCCTACACAAGACGGGTGTAACTGCTAATGAGTCAGCCGTCCACTCTCGAGTAGCCGAAGCATACGCTTAGTCCTTCGCACTCCCTCGGTCTTCGGTCGTTTTTTTTTTTTTTTTAAAGATTTCGGCCTTTATTTTGATAGGACAGCTGAAGACATGAAAGGGGAGAGAGAGAGGGGGATGACATGTAGGAAAGGGCCGCAGGTCGGAGTCAAACCTCTATATTTACCAACTGAGCTATCCGGGCGCCTCTCTCTCTTTAATCAGTCTGTTATTGTTGTTGAAAGCTTATGAAGGAGCTTTATATATATTTATATATATATATATATATATATATATATATATATATATATATATATATATATATATATATATATATATATATATATATATCCTAGGCTATTTATTTTAGATAACTTCCATTTACATGTGTTGCAGCTGTATATTTTCAAACTGGTAAAGGAAACCCTGTCTTTTGCATTTTATTTTAATCACAATCTGTTTTAATAAAAGAGCTTGTGAAAAGTGGCTTTGACTTAAAACTGAACATTTAGCCCACTTTGTAAAAAAAAATGCAGAGCTATATATCGTATCGCCATTCAGCATTACGGCGATGCGAGGAAAAATTTTGGGTGCAAGTGCAATGCAAGTGAAAAAAAGTTAGGTGCAACCGAGGCAAAAAGTTAGTGTGGAGCTCTGGTTTGGCGTGGTGTGAACTCAAATATCTACTGAACGGATAAGAGCACGCTGACATGCACAAGCATCTATACAGATATTTTGATGAATGTTATGAACATATAAGATAAGAATATTTATTATAATTATTATTAATTTTTGCTAATGAGGAAAAATGTATCCATTTAGTATGTACACTTGTCATTGGCTTAATTTTGAGGAAAAAAAACTAACTAATAATAAATTAAAAATTAAAAAATAATTATTTTTATTTCAAGTTAAGCCCAAAAGCATTCGCCTGCTTATATGCTGAAAGGTTTCAGGGTTCTTTTGGTTTCGGATTGTCTCAAATTGAGCTACTGACGCGCTTAAAAGAAAACACTGTTACACACGCATGTCATGTTCAAGTCCCCATCCCGACCACGCCATCTCCACTCTGGCCATGTGGCCAGTGTGTATACCGGAGTCCCATGGTGTCCAGCCCCTCCGTGCAAGCTGTGAACTCTAAGGCCAGATCTTCACTGCATGGACGAGAGCAGGCTGGAATCATGGATCAGGAAGAGATGGTGAGTCTAAAATTGATTTTACTGCCATTTAAACCGTTTACAATTCTGTTTAAAATAGATTTGTACTGTTTTCACATGTAAAGCAACTCTTATAGATTAATTTGAAAGTAAAATGTTAGAAGGCTAACTTATATCTTGTCAGCCAAATAAGTTAATGCTAGCTAGTTTACTGGCAGCTAACATTACAGTTTATAAACCAACACCATCTTAGTTTACAGGAAATTGTGCCGTCCGTCGGGTCAAATGGAAACCTTAGTTTAGGCACAGTAGCAGGTGTAGTTCCCTCAGGACCAGGTCAGCCATTTAGTAACGTGACACATGCCGCGGACCTGTCGCCATTTTGCAACTTTTACCATAACGCGGTGTGTGTGTGTGTGTGTGTGGGGGTTTAAACAAAAGTATAAATCAAGAGAGATGGCTGCAGTAATGTTAAATGCACTGATACTGAGCTGAAATGAAGTGTGACTGCAACATGTGTCTTGCAGTCAGAATCAGATAGTGCTGGGTGGGGTGGGTGGGGGTGTTGAGTGAGAGGGAGTGGTGACTACAGAAGGAGAGGTGGCTGGGGAACTATTTTTCTCCAGAGGAAATAAATAAATATGTTGTTATACTTAAAGATTTTCATAAAAAACATCCTATCAGGTTTTCTCGACTAATATTTGACAGTTTTGTGGTGTTGGTTGTTTTATTTTATTTTATTGTAATCTGTATATTTATTTGACACATTGAGCATTAGTATGGCTTAAGAAATCTGTATAATGTTGAAAGCCCCTTTAGACTCAAAGTTTTCATTATTTCATCTGACACAATTGAAAAAATATAAAATTTTGTACCTATTAATTTATCGGAACAATATATGGACATACAGTGTTATACTACCTCTGACGGTGCATGTGACACGTACTGCCTAATCTACTGTTAATAAACTGGAGAAATGCAGCTAAAATGTGTGACTAATATGATATATGATATGACTTGCAGGAAGAAGATTTGACAACCATTCATGGTCACCGTGACAGCCCTTTAAATTCTTCAGGTCAGTAAAGTGATAATTATGACAACTCATAATAATGAATTTGCACTTAATGATCTCTTTTGGTCATTTTGCTGGTACACATTAAATGTCTGCTATAGAATGTTTGTTTGGAAATATTGTCATGGAAATCAGTGTTGGTTTGGTGCATGAGACTCAGAAAGTGGATGTGTTGCATGGCAAAGGCTCGACTTGTAATGAAAGTATTCCACCTGCAGTTTTGTTGATAAATCCAACTTTCTGAGTCTCATGCAGGGTTATCTCTGCCATTATAGAGCTTAGGGCAGCGCCAAAGCTGATAAACATAAAAAAACAATTTGGACATCATCTGGACTCCTAACATAGACTGTATAGAAGCCGATGAACAGGAGGGGCTCCTGCTTGTTGTCTTCTGGACACATGCTGTAAGATGGACACAAACAGTGTCCCAACCACACACACACACCATGCATGCTGCACACGCAGTCTTCTAGTATAGCCTACACATTAGATAGTGTGTGGTGGAAAAAGAGAGGGACTTGTGTTTGTCTGTGAGTATGAAGTTAATAATCATTTGCTTAATAGATGTGAATGTAGAATTTTAGTCTGTGTACAGCATATCTGTTGGTAATTGCTATAACTCCTCAAGACCAAACCCCTTTAGTCGCGCTTTGTGTCTGTTTTTTTCCCCCTTTTTTTTTTTTTTTTTTTTTTTTTTTTTTTAATTGCTTTTGTTTTTTTTTTTGTTCTTCTTGTTGAAGGAAACCGTTGCAGCCGCCGCACAGAGCTAGTGACAACTTTTAGCTAAGATTCACTCACCAACCCTGGGCTGACCTTTAGAGGTACAAGCTATTCTCATTTTAGTGACAAGCTCCTCCAAGTTTTGCTTCTAATGATCCTTCCCTAGCTGCAACCAACAACAACTCGGTGCTAAGCTTTGGCAAAATAACTGTTTAATGACATCACCAATATGCAAATGAATGTGACGTCATTGCACCTAGCGTTCTGAAATCTCAGGGAAAAACCCTGTCATGCACTGTCACACATCAAACAATGCAATGTATGAAACATCCTCAACATTCTATGGCTGCCATCTTATAGTTTACCAAAATGAGATACCCCTGATGCTCTATAACGCTTCAATTGATCTATTTAAGTTCTGTTGTAAACATATTTATCTCCTATCATATCTTTTACTAATGACTATAACCCCATTAACACTCTCTGACAGTGCCTTGAAGAAATAGATACTTGATGTCACAGAACTCTCCAGCTTAACAAAAATAAAACTGAGGTGGTAGTTTTGGAAATGAGGAGGAAAGATGCAAACTTTCTACCTTGCTTGAAAAGGAAGGGCTTAAAAGCAAAGAAAGTGGTAAAGACCCACTTTTTGTCCTTATAGATAATGATCTAAATTTTAGCAGTCACATTAAAACAGTTATAAAATCATTATAACCTTTCATCTTAAAAAATATCAATAAACTAAAAGAATATATTTCAAAGGAGGATCTTGAAAAATCATAACATGCTTTCATTTCTAGTGGGATTGATTATTGCAATGTGCTGGACTCCTTAAAAAGACTTTTAAACCACTCCAAATGGTACAGAATAGTGCACAGGATCCTTACTAAAACAAAAAAAAGATCATAATTACGTCAGTCTTAAAGTCCTACACTGGCTCCCAATTTAATACAGAATGGATCCTAAGGCACTTCTGTTAGTTTTTTAAGCAACTAAAGGATGGGACCAAACTACCTGCATGACATATTCCAACAACATTCTCAACCAAGACACCTTAGATTAAAACATTAGCAACTACTACTGAAACCTACTGGTCAGAAGAAAACAGGGGAAGCAGCTTTTAACCACTATGGTGTCTATCTTTGGACCAGCTTCCAGAGAACATAAAAATCTGAACTTGAAATTGAGATTTTCACTCATAGAAAAACATTTTCACAACCGTGATCTGAATGTAATAACACTAATTCACAAATGTGTAGATTTATTTTACCATAGATACAATGACAGTAGCACATTTGTAATGCAACGCTTACTGATTTTTGTATATATATTATTATTTATATTAAATAATGATGGGTAAATGTTGCATTACAAGCTTGCAGCTATCATTGTATCTGTAAAAATCAATCTACACATTTGTGAAATTCTTTGTGTGAATATTTTTCAATAGGTGGAAAAGTTTCTCTCATGCTTTGCACCATATTTACCTTCAGTCATAATTCACTACAGCAAGGCAGAAATATTAGCTATTTGTTTACAATGTTGTTTTCCCTGTGTATGTATTTTAATGTGGAAATGTAAACAGTCCAACAGCTACCTGTAATGACTGCCTATAACTGCACCCTCAGTAATAATGTGATCATCAGCTACAAGTTTGAGAAATGTTCAGTAGCATCATAATTGAATTCAATTTTATTTATAAGTATCAAATCATAACAAGAGTTATCTTTTAGACACCTTTACAGATAGAGTAGATATAGACTACACCTATAATTTACAAAGCCCCAAAAATTCCCCAAGAGCGCAAGCAGTTCGACAGTGGCTAAGAAAAATTCCTCTTTAGGAAGAAAACCCCGGACAGCACCATAAGAAGAGCTGTAGCTAGTAACATTAGCATTATGTTTTATTATGCTTAGCAACTGTAATCATTCAGTCACAGCATCTCTGCCATAGGCCCCTCACACATGTTATCGGTTCATTATGGCTGCTGCTTAAACTCGCTGTAAGTCAACTAGCCTGCAACACACAAATCAA